>NW_025814573.1:0-39455 GCF_018902025.1 Drosophila willistoni | reverse complement strand
CCTTTTTGCAAGGGTATAAAAAAATATTAAAGTGTTATAAAAACGCGCGTAGATACTACATACATACATCGTCATCTGTTGATGTACGCACATATGTACATATCCATATACATATAATTCCTTCGCACATTTACCACAAACAAACAAAAATTTAAATAACAATTAACGTATACACCGCGAATTCTTGTGTGTCCGAATTGGTTCAATTGCAATTAATCTCCTCACGCGCGTATCCACTTACATACATACTCGTCATCTGTTGAAGTACGCGCATATGTATACATCCATATACACATAATTCATTCGCACATTTACCACAACACAAAAGGCAAAAAAAATATTTTTTAATAGCACTTAACGTATGCACCGCGATTACTTGCGCGTTCGAATTGGTTGCGAAATTAATTTCCTCACGCGAGTTATGCCATTAGCAACACTTCCATAACAGCCGACCCAAGAGGTCTACACTCCACATTAATGTAAACATAAACAATACCATTCCATTAAACATAGAGTGTCACAAGATAAGTGACAGAGTCCTAAACATAGAGTGTCACAAGATAAGTGACAGTTTCCCTAAACATAGAGTGTCACAAGAAAAGTGACCAGAAGAAAACATTATAAACACTTAGATGTAAGCCAAACCAGAATATGATTTGATTCAATAAAACAGTCTTGATTTAACACTCAACCAGAACAGACTCAATCTTAATTGGCGCAGTCGGTACTCGAGTTCACAGCTAAAATATTGTGGAAACTTTGAACGCAATCAAAGATAACGAACAATATAATACTGTGGAAAACAAAACATTTAGTGACAAAATAAAATATATATATTGTGGAAACTTTGGAGAAAATCTAAGCCAACGAAACAATATAATATTATAAAAACATTTTGTGACAATAACGAAACAATATAATATTGTAAAAACACTTTGTGCAAACAAACGAATTATTGTGGAAACTTAAAAAAAAAAAAAAGTTAACGAAACAATAAAACATACACCATTAAAATGGCACAAATGAACGAAATACAACAATGCATTCAAATGCTAACATCAATAATAATATCCAATCAAGAGATGCATTCTAATCCAACAACAAGGGAGAGAAACAGCATCGAGAAGGAAACAAGGTACTTGCCGGTGTTCACTGGACAGGAGGGAACGTTACATGGTTTCATTTCGGCAGTCAACCAAATCATGGAGGAGTATGATGATAACGACCAGGTCTTCACTGTTATATTCAACACCAAAATACAAGGTCAGGCTAGAACTATGCTTAATATTAACCCCCCTACATCTTGGGCTGATTGCAAAACTCGTCTTCGACATCATTATCGCCCAAGAACGGATCAAATGGGTCTAACCAGAAAAATTAATAACTTAAGGGTAACTACCGTTCGAGATCTTGATTTTAAAGTAAGAGCAATTGTTGAGGAAATTACTGATTTTTCGGTCTTTGAAAACAATAGCAGATTAGTTGACATATTAAGTGGTCTCTTAATTCAAAGAGTAAAAGAATTATCTTGTGGTCCAATGGCCATTGCCTTAATGAATAAAACAACATTAACAGATATAAGAATTGAACTTGCAAATTATATTGGTCTGAATTATGGAAATTTAAATAAAAAACTATTATTAACCAAAAATGACAATGACCATAGTACATATAACAAACAGACAACTAATAAAAATACAAACCGAAATACTGAACAGAGTCAAAATGTAAAACAGTCTCAAAATCCCAATAGACAACAGAGTCAAAATACGAGACAGTATCAAAATCCGAATAGACAACAGAGTCAGAATGTAAGACAAAATCAAAATTATCAGCAACCACAAAATAATCAGCAACCACCAGCAGAAGCAATGAGTGTAGATAATATAAATGAGGAAGTAGTAAACAGCACAGATAATCAAGAGTTTTTTACCAACTAGCCTCGGATGAAAAAAAAATTTTTATAAAAGGAACAATAGAGGAAGATACTTATATTATTTTAGTAGATACAGGATCAACCATAAGCATTTTAAACACAACTAATGTACATAATTCCAAATACAAAATAATTGAAAAATATTCAAAAACCATACATACAATAAAGGGAAAAATAGAAAGTGACAGTTACTTAGTGAAAACAAAAGTGCCAAGGGAGTTTAAATATATAAATTATGCAAGAACAAAATGGGTGGCTATGCCCCTGGAAAAATCATATGATTTTCTATTGGGTATGGACTTCATTCAAAGGAATTTTGCAAATATTGATTTTCAAACAAAATTATTAAACTTAACAATGGGGTCGAAATTCCATTCCTTTCCAAACAATCAGAAGATGTTTGCGTAATGGAAGTAAGTGAAATTGATGATCTTAAGTTAAAAGAACTCAATACTGAGGAAGAACAAATAATAAGAAATTCTTTCAAAAAAGTACGAAAAGTTATGTTTCAAAGAAGGGGATCACTTAACCAATACTAACACTATAGTTCATAGCATAAAAACTACTACAGACCAACCTATTAATTCAAAACTCTATCGGGTCTCCCCAAAATATGAAGAAGAAATAAAGAAACAAATAATTTATATGGAAAACAATGGAATTATAAGAAAAAGCAAAAGCAAATATAGTTCTCCAATATGTGTCATACCTAAAAAAAGAGATAGCTCTGGAATTCAAAAGTATCGTATTTGTGTAGACTATAGGCGTTTAAACCAAGTAACCGTTCCAGATAAGTACCCAATACCTATCATGGACGCTGTATTAGACAAACTCGGTAAAGCCCAATATTTTACTACATTAGATTTAGCAAAAGGCTATCACCAAATTTTAATGGCAGAAGAAGATATAGAGAAAACAGCATTCATTTCACCAATGGGTTTATATGAATATGTTAGAATGCCTTTTGGGTTAAAAAATGCCCCAGCCACATTTCAACGTTTAATGAATGAAATACTGAGGGATTATATAAACAAAAGTTGTGTTGTATACATGGACGATATTTTGATATTTTCAACAACACTTGAGGAACATAAGATTGCTCTAGAAAACATTTTCAAAATACTTAGAAAGCATAACTTAAAAATTCAACCAGACAAATGTTCCTTCATGAAACAATATACTGAATATTTAGGACACATTCTCACAAAGGAAGGGATTAAACCCAATCCACATAAAATAGAAGCAATAAAAGCAATGCAGCTACCGAAAACAGAAAAGCAATTGAAAGGATTTCTGGGTATGACAGGATTTTACAGAAAATTTATTAAGGACTATTCCAAAATAGCTTACCCAATGATCAGATATTTACAAAAAGGCACACAAATTAATACAAATGACCCACAGTTTATAGATGCCTTTGAAAACATTAAAACACTTATAAGCTCACATCCAATCTTAAAATATCCAGAGTTTGATAAACCATTTACCATTACAACAGATGCCAGTGACTTCGCAATAGGTGCAGTATTGTCTCAACAAGAGCAACCAGTTGCATTCCTTTCAAGAACTCTAAATAAACACGAAAAAAACTACAGTACAATTGATAAAGAATTTTTATCCATTATACATGCAGTAAACTATTTTAGACACTATGTGATAGGTAATAAATTCCAAATTATAACAGATCATGCTCCGATAAAATATCTAAACGCAAAATACAAAGGGAAAGAAATAACAGCAAGACACCAAAGATGGATTTTAAAATTACAAGAATTCGATTATGACATAATATATTTGAAAGGAAAAGACAATAAATTGGCAGATTTTTTAAGTAGACAGGAAACAGCTGAACTAATAAACAAGGATAAAACAAATGAGTCAAACTTTGAACTATCAGATACACAGCATTCAGCAGAGGAAGGAGGATTTACAAATTTCTATATAAAAGACGATATTGTAAACAAATATAAAACTCAGATAATAGTAACTTATACAACAACGGACAATATTAATATTCAGCATGGTAGAAAATAATAGAAGTAAGCCCAGCAGAAACAGAAATTGAAATCGAAATCAAAATGCAAAATAATATAAATAAAGGAACAGTAGGAATTTTTTCAGAAGTTCCAGACTCAGAATATTATAAGATACAATGTATCTTAATGAACATTTTTTCACACTGTAATAATATAAAATTTTTTAAATGTACTAAGAGAGCTCAGGAAATTTCAAGCGAGGAAGAGTTACACAAACAAATAGCTATTTACCACACCGAAGATTCATTACATAGCGGAATAAATGAAGCTTTTAATTCGTTAAAGAACAAAATATATTTTCCAAAGCTAAGAGACCATATTCAGTTGATAATTTCAAATTGTAAAAAATGTAAGGAAATTAAATATGACAGAAAACCAATCAAACCTAAGTTTCAATTCACAGAAACACCGGATGTCAAAAATCAAATTATACATTTGGACATATTTCATATAAAACACAAATCGTTTGTTACAATCATAGACAAGCTCACAAAATTCGCAGTCGCTTATAATATAACAGATAGAAACTGGAAAACTAAAATGGAAATTATGATTGAACACTTTGCCAAATTCAATAAGCCACATAAAATAATAATGGATAATGAATTTAGATCAGAACAGATAAAACAATACTTAAACCAAGAACAAATAGAAATCCATTATACAAAGCCAAATTCACATACAGGAAATGCAGACATAGAAAGACTACATTCTACTCTCATTGAAATAATAGCAGGAATAGATGATGATTTATCAATTTCATCCAAAATGCAATTAGCAATAACAGCTTATAATAACCGTTATCACTCTACAATAAAATGTACACCAAATTATGCAAAAAACATAGAAGATGAGGAAAAACTAAAAAACACTATTATCAAACACAAAGAAAAATTTTAAGCAAACAAAATAAAACAAGAGAAGATTATGAGGAGGAAAGACAGGAAGGACCAATTAAAAACTATAAACGAGTTAGGCATAAGGATGAACCTTATTTTAGAATTACAACATTAAATAATATTCATCCATGTAATATAAAAAGACCGTCAAAGCAGGAAAAAATTAATTTCCAACAAAAGACAGATTGACATCTTTGAAACAAAAATTTTTTTTTCTCTTATCCTCAGATTTTCATAATTTTTTATGTTATAATGTGTGTTCAAGGCAGATTACAAATTGAACCAATTCAATCAAATGCAGGATATGCACCTATACAAACTTATTCCACGGAAATAGTTAATGAAACAGTAATTATACTACACATTATTAATATCGACCCTTTAAATAATATAATAAATCAAATGGAGACAAACATTAAAAATTTTAACATCACAGGAAAAAAGGAGCTATTAGCCGAAATAAATCTAATTAGAGCTAAAATAAAATCCATAACCCCAAACAACAGAATAAAAAGAGGAATGTTAAATATTGTAGGAACAACATACAAATGGCTTTTTGGAATTATGGACGATGAAGATAGAACAGATATTTTAGACCACCTTAACAATATTGACCAAAACAACCATAATATTATACAAGACATGAACCAACAAATTGTTATAAATACACATTTTAATAAAACAATACACAACTTAGCAGAAACAATTAAACAAGACAGAACAATAATCAAGGACATACTTACAAGCATGGACAATCAAAATCAAGAAATAGAAATGAAAATACTTCATAATGACCAAATGGGAAAATTAAAAAATATAGAATTCAAAATAAATTATATTCAGGAAAACATAGCATCAGCAAAAAATAATATAATCGTACCAGAAATTTTATCAGAAGAGGAAATAAATAAATTTGACATTGATTTTTATAAATTAAAGCTAATCCGTATGGGCATTTTAAAATATAAGAATAATTGCATCATAATCGCAATTAAAATCCCAAAATCATTTATAACCATAGATGTTAAGTTAATTATTCCTATACCAAATATAGATTATATACAAATAGACCAAGAAAATCAGTTAATTGCAGAAATAAATAATAAAACATTTACATATGAACCCAACAAAATTTTAAAAGAATTAAAATTAAGTAAAAGTTGTACCATTAATAATAATTGCAAATTTATATTCAACAATATAACGAGTATTGAAGAAATTGACGATGATACAATTATAATCAAAAATGCCAAGAATACAAAAATATATCAAAATTGCGATAAAAGAAATATTATACTTAATGGAAGTAACTTAATTCAATTCGGTAACTGTAAAATTCAAATTCTAAATGAAATATTTTTTAACGAAAAACAGAATTTCACGAAAAATTTTTTTATCCAACAGAACTATTGAATCAAACCTATAAAAACACAATAAACTTTGATCATGTAACAATAGATAATTTTGACAATTTAAAAGAAATCACAGAACTTAAATACGAAAAGAAAATGACAAATGGCATATTTTTAACACTTTTTATTATTATTATTATATGTTTATCCATTTATATACATATATACTGTAAAAAGAAAAATATAAACATTAATGTAAACAGAATTCAGGAGAATTCATACTCTCAGAGGGGAGGAGTTATGCCATTAGCAACACTTCCCATAACAGCCGACCCAAGAGGTCTACACTCCACATTAATGTAAACATAAACAATACCATTCCATTAAACATAGAGTGTCACAAGATAAGTGACAGAGTCCCTAAACATAGAGTGTCACAAGATAAGTGACAGTTTCCCTAAACATAGAGTGTCACAAGAAAAGTGACCAGAAGAAAACATTATAAACACTTAGATGTAAGCCAAACCAGAATATGATTTGATTCAATAAAACAGTCTTGATTTAACACTCAACCAGAACAGACTCAATCTTAATTCGCGCGTCTTTGAAAACCGGTGCACTTGTTTACATATGTACATACATACTTACATAGTCATACATTGCACATATGTACATATCCACAACACATAATCGATTTCGGTGTCGCGCATTGATTTAACACAAAAAAAGGAGGGGAAAGGAACCCCACATCGAATTAAATGACAAATAACTTACGTTTTTTTGTGAACAACGCGTGTGCATACATATCTATATACTCACCTGTGTACTTACGCATGTACGTACATACATATATAGATCAAAGCATTCGTCCATATGCACTGATCGTTTGTTTTGTTTGCTTTCGCGCACAACACTCGCGGTGTGTAAAAGCGTTTGTTTTGTTCTTTTTTTCTCCGCACAACCACAAAAAAAAATTATTAACATAATTAAAAACCAAAACCAAAAACCAAATATATAAACAGCGGCCGTCAGCTTTTTTCGGAGTAGTGGTGACACGTGAGTCTTGATATCGATAGGCGGCTCAAGAGCGCCAAATTCAAATCACATTATTTCCGATTCCCTTTTTACGCCTAATTATATACCCGTCCATATTTATAAATAAAGATACATATAATTTCTTCCGGTCATTATTTTGCCCACATATATATCCGTCCATATTTATAAATTATATATAATTTTTTCCGGCCATTATTGTGCGGACATATATATTTATATCCGCCCATATTTATAAATAAATACAAATATATTTTTTCCAGCACTATCGTGCCCACATTTATATATCCGTCCATATTTATAAATTATTTATATAATTTTTCCGGCCAGCTTTTTGCGCTCATATATAAATATCCGCCCATATTTATAAATAAATACATATTTTTACCAGCACTATCGGGCCCATATTAATATATCCGTCCATATTTATAAATTATATATATAGTAATAAATCCGATTTTCCCAATAAGAAAAAAAAAATGATTTGTTTTGTGAATTATAAGCAACGTACTTTATTATTTGAATGAAAACTTAGAACTGGTTACAGAAACGTCTTATGGTTATATTTAGAAGCTAAATTTGGGAGCCCTTTGGTGGCGTGATTGACATTTGGATGATTTGATTGGTCCGAATTTAATTGCTGAGTTAGCGTTCTCACGCTTTTGGTTGTTAGGGGGACAATTATTATTTCAAGTGTTTAATTGCTTATGTTAATTTTATGGATTAGCGTTCATACGCTTTGGTTTTGAGGGGGACAATTGTTTATAAAAACGGATGTTTACTTTAACGTTATGAATTTTAGGGGGTCAAGTTATGTGGGTGATTGGAGTGGAAAATTGAGTGGTGTGAGTGGATGGAGTGGCGGATATATTACTCCCCCAACACGTAGAAAATAGCCTGTGCTCAGGCGGGGAATACAGGGTATAGAGTTGGATGTACTTGCTGTGTTGCAAGTGAAATTTCTTTGGATGGGGACAATTCATGTAAAACGGGATTGTCAAAAGCTGAGTCACTTGATTGTACAAAAGTTTCATTCTTAATTTGTGTAATAATTATTTTTTTTGATATTGACTTAAATTTATAGATAAGATATAGGGTTAAACTTATTAGTGTAATTATAAATATTGTAGTAGTTATGATATTAAATATTTTGTTATACGCAGTTTTTTCGGAAATGATTTGTTTAGCTTGGATATAAGAGATTGGTTCTAGTTTTGTTACATTGTTGGTTACATAAATATTCTGGGTATAATCCTGCAATGTATTTATTATTGATATCTCATTCAACTGCATAGCACAGTCGTATATTTTATTATATTATTTCCTTCTATGAATATTTTATTTTGGTAACAATTTTGTTTTAAGTTTGTTTTGGGCAAGTTCCAAGTTACGATAATATTGGGTTCTACATAACTAATTGAATTGGTTTTAAACATCTTTGTGTATTTGCATTCTGCTGGTTTTAGTGTAATAATGCCAACTGCCAAATTGCTTTTCCATAAATTTTATTATTTTGAATATAGTAAGTTTCTTGAATGTTTTCTGTTAAAATGTTATTATTTTCATCTGGGTAGGATATAATTTTGAATAGCGATGTTTTAGATATTTGTCTAGGTATATGCGAAATTATTAATATTTCATTTGTGTCTGATTTTAACCAAGTAGATGTTTTTATGTTTAAGAGTTTTTCTGTATTTAAGTTAAATATTTCTTGATGGTTTAAAAGTTTTGGATTAAATATTCCTAGTCTTGTCAACTGTATTCCGTAAAATGCTCTAAGTTGAACACTAGTATATTTAATTTTTTGTCTGCATCCTGTTGAATAGTAAGATTATTTAGGAGTTCTATATTTTTATTGACTGCTTCAATGATATGATTAAGTTCATTATTTTGGGCGCTATTTGCTGATAGATTATCAATTTTTTGTTCAAGTTCTTCTTTATCGTATTGGTCTAAGGTGCCGAAAAGATATTTATGTGCTGTGCCTATTATGTTAATAAGTCCTCGCTTATTTCTTTTTATTATTTTTATGCCGTTCATTACGCGATTTAATTTTTCGACTAAATACTGAATGTGGACTATGTTCTTATATGGTTCTGACTGCTCAACCAAGTTGTTATAAGTGGTTTGTATGTTGGTTAAATTTACAGTTAAATAATGATATTCGAAATCTGAGGGTAAATCCATGGTTCCTGTTTTGAATACAAGATATCCATTAGGTGCCTTTATGGGATTAATTTCAATGCTTTGATTATGCGTCGAGTGTACCATTGATAAGAGTAGAAATAGTAATGTTGGTATCTCTGAAATTAATTAGTATATTTACTTTGATGAGTTTTCTTTTTCTTTTTGAATTTCGATTTGTAGTGTGTTGTTTGTCTACCTCGGTTTGTTTCAATATAATGTTTGTCGTCAACTTGGGTAATTTCACCTGTTTTCTTAAGGGTGTAGTCGTTTTCGATCTAACTAAAGGGGCTTGTTTATACTGTGTATTTATTTCAAAATCGTTCCTATTTTCATTTAATTTATCAATTTGTTTTGCTTTGTTAGCTTGTGTATTATAAAGAGGTGTGCCTGCGTAAATAAATATATCTGCTGGTGTTCTGTTTGTCGTTAGATGTTTAGTTTTATGGTTATATGTGTAAAGGATAGTTTCAAATTTAGTTTGTTTGTCTTCTATACTAGATTCTGCATTAATAACTCTTAGCTTTTCGTTTACAGTCCTGTGGAATCTTTCCACGTCTGAAACACCATTTTTGCTCGATGTTATAGTTATATTAACGTTTTCTGATTGTAGCCAATTTTGAAATGCTATGCAAATGAAAGATGAGTCTTTATCTGCTTTGATTTCTAACGGTTTACCCATATCGTTAAAGATTTTTGTGATTGCCCTTTTTGTTTCAAGCCAATCTCGACTTTTAACTTCGACTAAAGTTGCGTACTTTGAATAAATATCTGAACAAGATAAAAATTGTTGATTGTCGATTAAATAGAAATCCATCACGTATTTTTCTCTAGCGTTAAATATCTCTGGGGTGGTTTCAAAAGATAATTTGGTATTTCGGTTTTCTGATTTTGATAAATTGCAAATATGGTGGCATTCATTAATGAAGTTTTGAATTAATTTTTGATAGTCTGGATAATAGTATTTATCCTTAAACCAGTTTTGAGTTTTAGTGATACCTGGATGAAGTAGTGATTTATGGTTTTTAAGAATAATTTCTTTGAATTCTGCATAAGTGGAAATGTCTTTTAATTTGTAAGTGGTTGTCAATGTTTTTGTTTGGCTGTCTGGACTAATTATTTCAAGATAAGCTTCTTGAATTATTTGAAAATCTGTGTCGTTTTGAATATAAAGTGCGTTATTTTTTGAGCATAAATATTCCTTAATAATTTCTTTAGCAAACTGATTGGTCATTTCTACATATGATATTTCTATTTTCGTTTTGTGAAAATAGTGAGTAACGTTGACTTTATTTTCGTTGCATTTATTAAATTCTATTTGACGATTGTAGAAATTCAGGGGTTTTTCTGAAATGGCTATTAGGTTTTCGTTATCTTCTTGAGCACTATTTACTGCTCTAGAACTACTTATTTCTTCACCTAAAAGATTTTCATCTATTTTTATTCTGGAAAGGGCGTCTGCCACATAATTCTCTTTTCCTGGTATTTTATTTTTTAATCGAATTCGTTCAATTTTATTTTCCATCTTTGTAATTTCATGTTAGGTTCTTTGATCTTGTCCAACCAGACAAGGGGTTTATGATCACTTAGGATTTCAAAATGTCTACCGAAGAGGTATGGCCTAAAATATTTGGTTGCCCATACGATAGATAGTAGTTCCTTTTCTATGGCTGAATAATTAAGTTCATGTTGGTTTAGTGTTCTCTTACCATAAGAAATAGGTTTATGGTCCTGTGAGAGGAAAGCACCTAAAGCTATATTGCTAGCATCAGCGGTTCGAAAAAATGGTTTTTCAAAGGATGAAATTTAATGTGGGTCGTTTATGTTAATCATAGCTCCTTTCTTTAATCCAAGGGTTAAAGGCTTTGCAATGTGTGCAAAATTTGGAATGAATTTACGGAAGAATCGGCATAAGCCTAAGAATGATTTTATTTCTTTCGGGGTTTTCGGGATTGGAAATTTTAGAATAGCTTTGACTTTGTCTGGGTTTGGTTTGATTCCTTCTGTAGTTATGACGTGACCTAAAAATTCTGTTTCCTTTTTAAGAACTCGCATTTATCTAATTGTAGTTTTAGATTAGCATTGCGCAATTTAGCAAAGACCTTTTTTAGTGATGCCAAATGTTCTTCTAATGAGGTGGAATAAACAATAATATCGTCTAAGTAGACTAAACAATCTTTATAGATTAAATCTTCTAATAAATTGTTCATACATCTTTGGAATGTTGCTGGTGCATTTTTTAGTCCAAATGGCATTCGTGTGTACTCGTAATGACCATGTTTAGTTGAAAATGCGGTTTTTTCGATTGATTTAGGGTCCATTTGGATTTGATGGAATCCCTTGGCGAGGTCAATGGTTGTAAAATATTGACATTTTAAAGTTTGTCTAATATTGCATCCATTACTGGTATTGGGAACTTGTCATCGACAGTAATCTCATTTAGACTACGATAGTCGATTACTAGGCGGAACTTTTGTTCCTTGGATGCGTCCTCTTTTTTAGGCGATTTCGAATTCCGAATGATTCCCTGTTCTATCATTTCATTAATTTGTTTATTTACTTCTTCGTCAAAGATTTGTGGGTATTTGTAAATTGGGTGTTTGTAAATTGGGTCTTCGTGTTTAGTTCTGATGTTGTGTTTTATTGTACTGGTAAAGGTCAAATTTTCACCTTTCCTATACTGGATATCGCTAAATTCGTGCAATATTTTCTTTAACCTTTCTATTTCTTCTGAATTTAGATGATCAAGTCTAAATTCGTTTCTTTCCTCGATACCGTTATTTATTTCATGTGCGAATGCTTCATATTCGAACTCTGGGGGAGGATAAGGTATTGATTCTTCTTTTTCCTCTTTATTTGTGATTTGATAATGTTACACTATTTTCTTCGTAATTAATAACGGCCTGACATGCTTTGAGATATTTTCTACCTAATAATAGTATGCCATATGTTGATGAAAATTTATGGCAATAAAATTTTTGATGGTTGGGGCAAAGTTTGCTTGGTGCAAAATATACGCTTTTGTTAAGCTCAATTATTCCTTTTATTGTTTGAACATTTAAATTTTCTGATGTTTCTGGAAAGTTGAAATAATTTTCGTTGATAATATTTATTGAAGAGCCTGTATCTATAACGCACTTTAAAGTAATGTTATTGATTTTTAGTTGGACACAGGGATTTGATTGGAGGTATTCGGTTGATCTATTTGATCTATAATTTTCGTTGATGATATTTATTGAAGAGCCTGTATCTATAACGCACTTTAAAGTAATGTTATTGATATTTAGTTGGACACAGGGATTTGATTGGAGGTATTCGGTTGATCTATTTGATCTAACTGTTCTGTCTGAGCTATCTGATCCGAGGCTGATTGATGAACATTTTCGGCCATTCCATTTTACTCTGACCACTGGTACTCTCTCTTTGCCTTTTAGTGGGTTGATTTACCACAGGGTTTTGATTCTGAATCTGATAATTAAGGGGATTTTCTTGTCTGCCCTGATTAAGATTTTGTTGAAATTCTTCTCGAAGCTGTTGGTTATTTTGGAGATCGGTATGATTTGAATTATTATATTGGTGGTTTTGCTTATAATAGTTCTGCCCTGAATTGTTTTGGTTTGATTTGTAATTAGAATTTCCTGAATTACTTTGTTAGTTTTGGGTTTCTCTGTGGAGCTGTTTTCATATTGACCCTCTCTCTGGGCTACTTGTTTCAAATTAGACACTGTTGAAATATCAAACTTCGCTAATGTCATATAAAGCTTGTCTGGTAATCTTTTAATAATGACTTCTTTGATTGTGTTGTTCATGGCATTTGTGTATAAAATGGTATTGGCGGCATCGCCTTCTAATTCTAACTTATTAATTATAATAAAAGACTTATGTTCTAAATCTTCAATAAACTTACGAAGGTTTCCTCCAAAGGAAGTATGGTATAGCCGTCGTAATAATTCTTCATAAGGCGTTTGCACCTAATATTCGCTGATGAGGGCGGCCCGCAACTCGTTCCAATTGTTGGCGTGCGCTAGTTGTGATATCCGTTGTGAATCTCCAGTGAGCTGCATCTCTATAGTACCATACATCAAACTATATTGACGGATGTCCCTCGTCGTGTAGAACGTATGAACGTGCTCAGGGTCAAAGCGTTACCATCGAAATTGGGCAATTGTCTAAGCATGGTAAGTGCCTGGCTCAGATGTGTTTTTGATAGTTTTAGTGACATCTTGGATTAGAATATATTTAGAACTTCAAGATTCGATGTCGCGCTTTTGACTGCACGAAAGGTTCTTTTGCGGATAAAACGAAAAGATATATTTTTTGAGGGCTTTGGGCTTTAGTTACTTACAGCTCCTTTACTTGTTTTTAGCACAAAAAGTCTTGATCACGGGCCAACCTTAGATTTGATATCTGTAGCGGTGGCTTGACACAAGTTTCGCACAATTATTTATTTAATGATACAAAAAATGTTTTGCTTATTACGCAACGTTAGATTCGATATCCGTAACGGTAGCTTATACACAAAGTTTTGCACTCACTAAATTATTTCGTTTTATCCTACCGACTGCGCCAGTAATAAATCCGATTTTCCCAAAAAGAAAAAAAAAGATTTGTTTTGTGAGTTAAAAGCAACGTACTTTATTATTTGAATGAAAACTTAGAACTGGTTACAGAAATGTCCTATGGTAATATTTATAAGCTAAATTTGGGAGCCCTTTGGTGGCGTGATTGACATTTGGATGATTTGATTGGTCCGAATTTAATTGCTGAGTTAGCGTTCTCACGCGTTTGGTTGTTAGGGGGACAATTATTATTTCAAGTGTTTAATTGTTTATGTTTATTTTATGGATTAGCGTTCATGCGCTTTGGTTTTGAGGGGGACAATTGTTTATAAAAACGGATGTTTACTTTAACGTTATGAGTTTTAGGGGGTCAAGTTATGTGGGTGATTGGAGTGGGATTGAAGTGGTGTGAGTGGATGGAGTGGCGGTTATATTACTATATAATTTTTCCGGCCAGTATTTTGCGCACATATATATATCCAGATCCAGATTTATACAAAAACGTATTTTCTTTTTATCCTATACATCTTTATTTATATATTTCATCCGTGTTTTGTTTTATACGTACTCCCATCGTTACTTACGAATCCATACAAACTTGTTGTGTAATCATTACGCTTCGTCTACGTGTAAGTTTTGATCCGCACTCGTGCGTTCGTATATTGTTCCGCATCTATCCCCATTAAACGGGCTCCGTTTCCGAGCCACACGCGAGAGAATTCTCCCGCAATCCTGCGGTGCACAGTGAGAAAGTTCTTCTTCCACTTCTCACTTCCACTTCTCATTTTCTGTGGTTTTTTCCAAAACCAAAAAAAAGCGCACAAACTCGGTGTTCGTCGGTAAGATCGTCCCCTGAGTATGTCCACGGAGCCGTCCAAGACTGCGCCGAAGTCTAACAGTCTTTCGTCTCCCTCTGCAACTCCGGAGAAGGTTCGGCCTCCGATAACTCCGGTGACCGTGAAGCGTACGGATATTTCGCGCAAGTTCTCTTCTGTTCGCAGCCGCAGCGAATCCCCAAGATCCCGTCCGTCTTCGTCCAGCCTACCTCAGGGTCGCAGATTCTCGGTTAAAGACTCGAGTGAACACAAAGGTCGTTCCAAGCTTTCAACCCAGACCCATTGACTCGCATTGACTCTGTTCCCTTTGGTCAACTGTCGAGATGGAATACTCCCGTTGTCACAAGGCCTTGACAGTTCAAACCGACGAGGAAAGCTTGGCAAACATAAGCCACATCAAAGCGAAGCACGAATCCTGTTCGAAGCTCGGGAGAGTGAAGCTCTAACTTCTGAAGTGCCCTTGTTTTCCATTAAAATGCACTTAGAGCAGCTCAAATCCCTTTGGTCAACTGCCGGGGCATAGAGTTCCTCTATCACTTGAACACCAAGACGCGAGGGGAAGCGAGAACCATCGTGGCTAAGTCCCCCTGACGAATGAGGGTTTCCAGGCCGCGTGGGAGAACCTCACCGCACGGTACGAAAATAGCCGTCTGCTTGTCATGACTTGCCAGACTACTCCTTCAGATTCCCGCGGTGGCACAAGAGTCGGGCAAATCCTCCCACGAGAGCTGCAGACTGCGTTTCAAGGGTGTCTTACCGCGCTTGAGCGTTCGGGTGTTAGTACTGAGAATTGGGATGCCTTACTTATCGCCATCTGCACTAGCAAATTGCCGAAGGCCACAATCCTCCTGTGGGAGCAATCAGTGCCAAATAAGACTGTCGTCTCAGCTTGGTCCGATTTGAACCAATTTCTTACCGATCGGTATGGTGTCCTGGATGCCACCGAAGAACATAAGTCGGCCCCAAGTGTGCAAGCCATCCCCATTGGCCTCCGCAAATCCTCTGCAACGATGAAGGTCCAAGCGTTCCCCGCGAAAGCTCAGCTCAAACCGGCTTCTTGCAAAGCTGTGCCATCGGGAGAATCACCCAATACGGCTCTGCCCTAGTTTTCTTGGTTTTCTAGCTTTCCATTAGACAGCAGGGACTTTGTCTGAACTGTTTTGCCCGCGGTCATCAAGTGAAGGGCTGCTCCAGTGCGCATAATTGCCATACCTGCAAGGAACGTCATCATACTCTGTTGCATCCTAGTGATGTGTCCGTGCCCTCGCCGTCCGCAAGTCCCACCATCCAGCGCCACAGAGCGTCCGTCCACGAGCAACCAGCTCACAAATGCTCAAAGTTATTTTGCATCTACCCCAGGCAGAGGCCTTTTAGGCACTGCGATTGTTACTCTGCACCATCGTGGTGTGGATCACCATATTCGAGTGTTGATCGACTCTGGGGCCGATTCAACTTTTCTCTCCGAGCATGTCTTCAACATGGTCCAGCCCCCTTTTACCCAGTAGACGCCGCGGTTACTGGCATGGGCCAGAGTGATGGAGGCTGCGCCGACAAGGTGTGTCTGCTAATGCTCTCTGCAAAACTTGAGGTACTCCTCACCAAGTTTTGGGAGGTGGAAGACCTTCCCGCAAAGCCGGAAAAGGAGGATGACGTATTCTGCGAGCGGAACTTCCAGGAGACCACCCAAATGCGGAATGAAGCACGCCTTCTCAAGGATCCCGTCCTAAAAACGCAGTACGATGCCATTATTCAAGAGTACGAGGAATTGGGTCATATGATTCGGGTGACGCCGCCTCAAGATGGGAAAAACTTCTATCTCCCCCATCACGCGGTGTTTAAGCCCGATAGTACCACCACCAAGGTACGCGTGGTACTTAACGCGTCGAGCCCCTCCACACGAGGCGTCAGCCTCAACGATGTCTTGACACCGGCCCTACTCTTCAGGCCGATCTCACGCTTCATGTACTGAAATGGCGGTTCTTTCAATTCGTTTTCAACGCTGACATAACGCAGATGTACCGACAAATCCGATTCGACCCCAGGCATACCCCCTTTCAGCGGATCCTCTACCGAGACCGCTGCGGCAATATTCAGGATTAAGAGTTACAAACTGTCACGTTTGGTGTTAACTGCGCGCCATTCTTGGCGATCGGAGTCCTTTTACAACTGGCACAAGACGTGCAAGCGATGTATCCTTAGGCAATGTATCCTTAGGTATGTTGATGATGTCCTTGCCGGCGCTCACACTGAAGCCGACGCCCGTCTCGCCATACGAGAGCTTCAAGCTGCCCTCCAATCTGCGGGCCTCCCGCTTCGGAAGTGGACTTCCAATAAGAAGGAAGTACTTCAAGCTATTCCGAGAGAGCACCTGCTGCGAGAGGACTTTCTCGAGTTGGAAGACGCGAGCACTGCAAAAACCTTGGGCATCCGCTGGCAAGCTGCCGAGGACGTCTTCTTCTTCACCGTAGCAGACCCCTCCTTGAAGGAGTCGATCTCCAAGAGGCAGGTTCTGTCCCATATCGCTTAACTCTTCGACCACGTTGGTTGGCTAGCCCCATTTGTTATCCGAGCGAAGATATTCATGCAGCAAATCTGGCTAACCGAACTGGGCTGGGATGATGTTCTCCCGCCTCTCCTGCTGCAGCAATGGCACGAATTCCAGCAGGATTACCCAGGCCTCAGTCGACTCCGCATCCCCCGTTGGCCAAACACCACCGATAAGCTCTCGTGGGAGCTTCATGTCTTCTGTGACGCGTCACAGAAAGCGTATGGGTTCGGTACGGCGATCAAGTAAGAGTCCATTTATCCCGTGCCGTGTAGCTCCAGTCAAAACAGTCTCGCTGCCTCTGCTGGAGTTGTGCGGAGCGGTTTTGCTAGCCGATCTCTGGGCGTCGATCGTTCCTGAACTCCCAATCCCACCTGCAACCTCCCAGTTTTGGACCGACTCTACCATCGTGTTGGCTTGGCTCAATAAACCCCCGTGTAGTTGGTCCACCTTCGTGGCCAATCGGGTATCCAGCATCTCCAAAAGCACCGGTGGCCAAAGCTGGTCACATGTGCGCTCCGAGGACAACCCCGCTGATCTGGCGAGCCGTGGAGTCTCCGCGGCCGAGTTATCGGCCAGCAGCCTCTGGTTGCATGGGCCTGACTGGCTCCAGCGAGCCCCCGAGAATTGGCCAACTCCCCATAACGAACTCCCAGCGACACCCAGCTGGAGCAACGAGTCCAGTGCCACACCACCGCGACCACCCTACTCGAGGACGTCAGCGAACGTTTCTCGGACTACGGTAGGGCATTACGAGTCATCGCGTACATCCTACGCTTCGCCACCAAAAGGATTTCGACGCCTTCCACGGTTCGCCTCACCAATGTCGAACTTCTCTCCGCTGAGCGCGCCATGATTCGGACCTCTCAACGTCGGGAATACCTCGCGGAGAGACGGGCCCTTGGTGAAGGACGACCCCTGCCATCATCCAGCACGCTACTCAATCTAAATACATTTCTCGACCAGCATGGGATACTCCGCTCCTGCGGACGACTCCGGGCAGCTGAGTCTCTCCGATATGATGAACGTCACCCTATTCTCCTCCCCTATAGTACGCCCTTGGTGAAGGACGACCCCTGCCATCATCCAGCACGCTACTCAATCTAAATACATTTCTCGACCAGCATGGGATACTCCGCTCCTGCGGACGACTCCGGGCAGCTGAGTCTCTCCGATATGATGAACGTCACCCTATTCTCCTCCCCTATAGTACTCATTTCACTCGCCTGCTTGTCGAATTCGCCTACCGCATCACGTTGCATGGCGGCAATCAACTGAAGGTGCGGTATCTGCGCACCAAATTCTGGATCCCACGGATCAAGAACATGGTGAAGTCCCACTTCAAAGGGTGTAAAGTCTGCATCGTTCATCGTCGACGACTACAGACTCAGATGATGGGTGATGTCCCTCGAGAACGCATCACGTACTCCAGGCCCTTTACCCACACGGGCATTAACTTCGCAGGGTCGTTCGAGATCAAAAATTACACCGGGCGTGCGTGTCTCATAACTAAGGGTTATGTCTGCGTCTTTGTGTGTTTCAGCACGAAGGCGATCCATCTCGAGGCTACCTCCGACTTCACCACTGAACGATTTCTTGCAGCCTTCTCTCAGATGATGGGTGATGTCCCTCGAGAACGCATCACGTACTCCAGGCCCTTTACCCACACGGGCATTGACTTCGCAGGCCCGTTCGAGATCAAAAATTACACCGGGCGTGCGTGTCTCATAACTAAGGGTTATGTCTGCGTCTTTGTGTGTTTCAGCACGAAGGCGATCCATCTCGAGGCTACCTCCGACTTCACCACTGAACGATTTCTTGCAGCCTTCTCTCGGTTTGTCGCACGGAGACAATGCCCACAGCGCATTTACTCCGACAATGACAAAACCTTCGTAGGGGCCTCAAAGGCGCTCGAAAAAGATTTCCTGAACGCCACCAAGCTTGATATAATGAAGGCATTTCCCCAGCACATTTTATCCTGGCAGTTCATTCCACCAAGCGCGTTCCATATGGGAGGACTGTGGGAAGCAGGGGTCAAAAGTTTTAAGACCCTGTTTTACAAGTCCTCTTCCACTGTCAAGTACACCTTCGACGAACTTTTCACTCTCCTGTGTAGGATCGAAGCGTGCCTATACTCCAGGCCAATCTCTAAGCCCGGGACATTTCCTGATTGGAGGACCGCTCTTATCCATTCGGAAATTCTGGTCGAGCCTATGTCGCTGATCAACCGATGGCAGCGACTGAAGGCAATCCAGCAGGCTTGCCTTGTTCACAAACGGAACAAGTGGAAATTACCGACTCGCAGCATCCAGACCGGCGACCTCGTGATCGTGTCCGAAGATCATCTCCCCTCCAACGAGTGTCGCTTAGGGCGAATTGAGCGCACTCTGCCCGGGGCTGACGGTCTCGTCCGAGTGGCTGATGTCACCACAGCGCGTGGGTCTATCCGAAGACCTGTGAGCCTAAAACCTTGTCGTGACTCCCAATCCCTCTATGTTCCGTCCGAATGTCCTCGTCTCCGTGCATGTTGTTCGTTCTCGTGAATCGACTAATCCACTCCCCCCTACGTAATTTCTTTCGTTGCAGTTCGTTCAGCTCGCCCCTCCATAACGACATGGCCCCCACGCGTCTGCCGCGCCACCGCAGCAAACGAGCTGCTCCACAGGGAACGAACGTGTACTGATGCCGGGTCTGTGGGGGGGTTCGGCAGGACGACGACTGTCATGCCAACAGCAGTCCTCCGGTTGGGGAAATCCTCCGAAACATTTCTTGTGTGTCTGGCTACCTGTGAATATTGAATAAAGCATAATAATAAGCGTTATTAATTCATCACTCGCTCACCATACCCAGAAGAAATTGGCACCCGCCAACTACTTGTATTTTCGGTTACAACCGCAGTCCTCCAGTTGGGCAATGGGTCGAAATCCTTCGAGACCCGCGTCCTCCTCGATGCGTGTGCGGCTGAGAGCCGCATCAATCTCTCCTTTGCCCGGTCCCTGGGGTTGGCTGTGACCAAGGTCGGGGTCGACCAAGCCTGCACGGCCGTCCTCGAGTCGAGGTCCGACGAGACGTTCCGAGTCGAAGAGGACTTGCTCATCCGCACTCCCATCCGGGAAGTGTCGGCGCCGGTCCGGGAGAAATTCGCCACCCTGATCCTGGCCGACCCATATTTCTATCGGCCAGCGTCGGTGTCCGTGGTGCTCGGGGCAGACCTCTATCCTGAGGTCATCAAACACGCAGCCCAGAGCACCGTGTTCGGATGGGTCGTCTCCGGCTCCTGTGGGATCTAGGCGCTCCAGGAAGCTGCCGTCCCCCATCCTTTATATGTCCAGGGTGGCAATTGCAACATGTTGCAAGGGGGCGGTATGTTCACGCCACCGGGTGAACAGCAGTGAGCGGCGAAGAGCAGTGAGGAGTGAGGAGGGATTTTTGATCCTCAGCATCTACGGTCACACCAGGAGGAGTGACTTGATTTTTCCAATGGGCATCGTCATTTATTTTAAGACGAGATTTTCACCCAAACACACGTTTTTCTCTTTTTTCTCGAATTGTCGGGACATATCACTTAAAGAAATAAATCATAATAAGATAGATTTTCGAGGCCCATTTTTCACGTCCTACAGGATTCGCGGAAAGCCGCCGTGGAAAACATATGCGGCAATTTTTGTATGTTTTGCTTCAAAGGCGATTCATATTGAATTAGTCTCCGAATTGTCAACAAATGCATTTCTGCTTTTTATACGAAGATTTGTAGCGCGCTGTGGTGTACCATTGCGCATGGTGTGCGACAACGCCACAAACTTTGTTGGCGCTGCTACAAGGCTAGCTGAATTTAAGTCAAAATTGTTTATACATAAAAACATATAGTTCAATTAAAGGATTTAACGCTTGCTTTATTCCCCTTAGAGCTCCACACTTTGGCGGCCTCTGGGAAGCGTCAGTAAAATCAGCAAAGACTCTGGCTCTGAAGAATATTTCAAACGCATCTCTTACTTTCGAGGAACTACTTACTGTGTTCTCGGATATGGAAGCTATCCTTAATTCAAGGCCAATAGCACCCACTTCAGATGACCCTAAAGATTTCAATGCTCTCACTCCTGGGCATTTGCTGATTGGAAACGAATTAACGTCAGTACCAGAATCATTACTCTACCATTCCACGGACCCTCCCGGAACGGAACTGCGGTATCTGGATAGATGGCAGCGAGTGACCTATTTGAAACAACAATTCTAAACACTGTGGGCACGTGATTATG
This sequence comes from Drosophila willistoni, assembly GCF_018902025.1. NCBI lineage: Eukaryota > Metazoa > Arthropoda > Insecta > Diptera > Drosophilidae > Drosophila > Drosophila willistoni. The sequence continues at coordinate 17,799 of NW_025814573.1, read as the reverse complement.
TTCATAACTTACAACAACGCAGCAAATGGATTTAGGGAAAACCAAATGTGGCCGTGGGACAACTAGTTATAGTACATGAAGAGAACGTGCCGGCTCAACATTGGCCTTTAGCAAGAGTAGTGTCTGTAAATGCCGGACCTGATGACAAAATTCGAGTAGTCGAACTTAGGACTGCAAAAGGAATCTTCAAATGGCCAATTCACAAGATCGCTCCGATCCGAACAGGGGGAGCATGTTGGAGGAGAACTCCTGAATTTTCTGAAATATTAACCATTGGGTTAAATAGCTAAACTATCGATATATCGTAAGCTCAAAGAGAGTTTAATCTAGCATGACTGTTGGCTCTCTTCTTGCGTTTCCCTTTACATTTTACTTTGTATTACTCTCTCTCGTAGCATATAAGAATTGAAGAATTTACTGTACCAAGAGAAATCGAATGCGACGGACGCAAAATAAATGTAAAACTACTAACGTCGTCTAATCTGATTGTGGCAAGGGAAGTTTTGATTCATCGAATCCAAACGAGTAGCAGTTTATTATTGAGAAATTGGCCAACAGATAGGTTAAAACCTTTTGTTTAGCAATTACTTTAATTATTTTTTTTCATAAGTATTTCATGTTTTGATCGTATTCGCTTGAATATGTATATTATTTACATTACATTACATTACATATGGCAAAGACACGCAGAAGGTTAGTTTTTACTCCAGAAGACGAACACATATGTTTAGTTTTCTAACTTTTTGGACAATACAAAACAGTACACATATATAAAATATTATAAATTTGAACACCAAATTGTTTTGTTTTATCCATTCTACATACCCTGGTCACCAAAATCCATTTTTTCCAGAATCTTATTTTTCTTTTGTGTAAATTTGCCAAGCGCTCAAAGTGAATAAAAATTTCCCGCCAATTTTGTCGCAGGCATCAGCTGACTAATCACCTGACTTTGAAGCTTGATCAGAATAACAGGGTTGCATGTTTGGTAAAAGCGATCATCGATTTTTCCTATTTAGGGACTCTAGTTTGACTATAGATAATCATAATTATTATTTGCTTCCACAAAATTTTCGACTTTATGCCACTAATTTGGCAATTCAGCCCAGTGTGCAATGCCGTAATTAAGTGGCTGAGAAATTAAGCACTAGTTCATGTTAAATGCTGGCTAAGGTGAGAAGGTTGCAATGAGAGGTTTCAGTGTTTCGAATATGAGACCTTTTTCGGTGAAACTGATGTTGTGACGAATTTTCTTGCCGAAAAGTATAATTTTCCTTTGGAAAGGAAAGTGTGCCTCTTCTAAGACGATTTGGTTTTTGAAGCAAATTATTGGCTTATCAGTTGTCTCTATTGTGTAGACTAGTGAGATTTCACTACGAATTGTCGTAGCGTCAGATAAAGGCACGTCTTGCATGGTATTTATATTGTGTTCGTCAATAAATGTTTTCCATCTTTTGATTTTAGCGTTCGTGTTTCTGTCAGAGACAGCGAAGGTAAGTGGCTGATGGTCAGTGAAAATATTTATTTCTTTCTTGCCATATAAGTAATTTTGTAATTTCCCTAGGACCCATACGATAGCTAGCAATTCTCTTTCGTTTTTAGCGTAATGAGCTTCGATATCTTTAAGGGTTCAGGAGATCATAGTTATTGGTTTATCGGTCTGTGGTTAAATCAAAGGCCTGCTTAAAGTCCGGGTACATCTTCTGATGCTAAGATATTCCTCAGATTCTCGAAGGCCCTGGCCTGAGTTTCATTAAACTCAATTCGGACCTGTGCTTACTCACGGAATCATTTTCTCCTTGTGCAACACGCATGTTAGCATTACACCAGCATTTTAACTCTGTGTTAATGTGTCGAACGTAATCGATCTCGTTTGCAGAATAGATGATTACGTCGTTACACATAGCAAATCTTTTCAATATATTCTCTTAGAACATCGTCTATGGCTCTTTGAAAAATGCTTCCAGCATTTTTCAGTCCAAACGGCAGCCGGCGGAACTCGTATTTCCCACCGTTGACTAAAAACGAGGTTTTTTCATTGTTCTAGATTCGCTAGAATCATCGGAATGATATGCATTGGGTATCGATCGGCTATAGTCCGCTCATTGAGTTTCCTAAAGTCAATTACTAACCACTTGTTTTGTTGCCGTTACTGTCGAGCCGTTGTACGAGCTGTTGTACGGGATTTAGATGGTCTAATTATGCCATCTTTTAGCAGTTGCCTGATTTGTTTGCTTACGAAATCTGAGACTCCTACGGTGTGCGGGTATAATTTTGAATATACCGGCTCATTGTCTATGGTCCGAATAGTGGCAAGATCGGATGTATTAAAGGGTAGTGCCTCGTTAGAGGTCGAAAATGTCTTTAATCTCGTTAAAATCATAGCCCTAAACTCTTTTTTAATAAGGCTCGGTACCACGATGTCATTTACATTTGTGAAGTTTATACTTTCACAGTTATGGAATTGCAATATCTCAGATCTATTTTGAAAGTTGAGCGTACTCTCTTGCAGGTTCAATGCCAATTTGCATAGCTGGGGCTTTCATCTCGAGGCTCATTTTGAACGACCTTGTTTAAACGTTGGCGTCTTTGACCTGTGGCCCGATCAGAAGTATTTAATCTTTTTTGAGCCTGTTCTGTTGGAGCCTGTAGTTTCCCATAGTTGGTGTGCTGTCTCAATTTGGACTATGAATCAAAATCCATTGGTTCAAGGTTTTGATTTGATTCCTCCCTTTTATTCTTTTCATGACCTTTGTTGGTTTGATGCGTTTTTGTGTAATTTGGATTTTTTTCATATCCACGCTCATCCCCACTATTTTTTCCCTGCCTTGCGCCTTGAGTGCGATTTTTATTTTCTTCTCTAGTATGTTCTCTTTCGGCCATAGCTTTAGCGTGCAACAACAATATGTATGTATGTACTGACGCTCTCCCTCTCTTTTGTAGGTGTATCATAAGTCGCAGCATAAGAATAAATATGTAAGCATAGCTTAAGCAAAAGAATACTTTTTAACTCTTTGTTAAATCTTTGTTAAATCTGAAAAATATAACAAAGAGACACTACGTCTCACTAATTAATTAATATCTAATGGAACCCATTCCTTGCCCTCATCACACAACTTACGTTATATTATATAACTAATTATGCTATTTTAGTATGTGTATTGTTGCTTTGTTTTCTTAATCAACTTTCAACTTTGAAATTTCCAAGCTATTCTGGAAGAAGCAGTCAACCCAGTTCAATATCTGTGAAGCTGCCACTTCTTACACACCGCCGACACTCCCCAGGCAAGCCAGTTGCAATCAGAGGGACAAGGCTAAGTCGATGCAACTGAACCTAAAAACAAGATGAGATTGCAGCTCGGCTCAGCAAGCAAGATTCGGCTCTATCCTAAAGCCCATGCGGACATACGGCATACAGCTGTGTGGTACAGCGTATCACTCCAACGTGGAAATACTACAAAGGTTTCAAAACAAGCTGATACGTATATTGGTCGGTGACCCCTTCTATGTCCGGAACTCTGTTCTGCACAGGGAAAACCCCTCTACGGTTTTGCATTTTGAGTGTACTTTTGCCAAGTCTTACATGTTTTTCATCGGATTAAATCATTATCCAAGTATATATAGATTTAATACATTCCAAACAAACAAAAAAAAATAACGCCAAAAGAAATAAAGTTATTCATAAAGTTGGAAAGCTGAAAAACATAAATTTTTTTGACAAAATTATTATTACCAAAATTAATTTTGCAAGAGTATAAAAATTATAAAATACGGATTTAAAATCATAATATTTAATTATTTGCTGCTGTTCATGCCATATATATAAGTTAAGCACTTCTATCACAACTCATACCATAACATAGAAGCAATAAACCCAAGTCCGTCAACACATGCCCATTAACCGCATGCCCATTGGCCGACCCTATTTCATCATCACAAGCAATACCCATTGGTCAACCCCACTCAATCGTCACAAGCCCATTTGTCGCATGATCGCCAATCTCAAGTAACAGTCCGATCGCTAGGATAAACAATAAGCCTGCACCCCATTTTCCCAGGCCCTAGAAGAATGGTGTCGGGTTCGGTGCATACGCAGAATCACGCCACAAATTTCGGCAATAAACAAAGAATGGTCCTGAACACTTGTGTAAACAAAGAATGGTCCCACGCACTTAAAGTGGACTATTGGACTCAGCCAACGCCGCCGCCTGCGACGACGTCGATTACCCAAGCCTTCATCCAACATAATTGAACCATAGCAAATCAGTCTTGAGCCTAAGTACAAACCAACCGTAACGTAACCAAAGTAACTTCGCTTGAACTCCGCCGAATTCGCTCACCAAAGTCAGCATCTTTCAGTTATAATTAAAACATACTGTATTGTAATAAAGTGACTTTATAAATAAAAATTCATTTTTTAACCCGTGAGTGAAGGAAGTGTTTAATTGGCGCCCGAGCAGGGACCCTGCTAAATACAACGTGATCGTGAGTTAGTGAAAGATACCAGTGATTAGTGACCAAAAAACGCGTTAAAGGCCTTTAGAGTCAGTGAAACAAAAACACTATATCGAACTATACCACGAATCAGACAGGGTCATTTTAATCGCTGCGAATTCCTCTAAGACCAGTTCGGAGAAAAACTGAAAACCCAAAAGTGTTTGCCCAGGAGCGTTAGTACCTTCAACGTTGGAAAAGCGAGACCTCCTACAAACCGATCAGTAAAAAGCACCGAGGATGATAGCATTAACGTAAGTTAAGTGAAATAAATTTAAGCAAAAGAAAACCAAAATAAAATTTTTATTGTGAAAACACAGTGGGTGAAAAAAAATTTTGTGAATCAATATCAAGAAGCTAAAAAATTTTTTTTATATAAAATCCTTAATTCAATTTTTTCCCCACTCGAAAAAGAAAAAGAAAATAGTGAAAAATTAAGAAAGAAAATAATAATAAGTAATATTCAAAAAAGAAAAAGAAAACAATGAAAAGTTAAGAAAGAAAATAATAATAGATAATATTAAAAAAAAAAGAGAAAATAATTTTGAAATTTTGAAAAAAATATTTTTATAAAAAATAATCACATAATATAATTAAATATTCGATTTTCTCGATAAGGAAAAAAAATATTTTTCGTGAGTTAAGTAACGTACTTTATTATTTGAAAGGAAACTTAGAACTGATTACAAAAATGTCTTATGGTTATATTTATAGCTAAATTTGGGAGCCCTTTGGTGGCGTGGTTGATACTTCGACGATTTGATTGGTCCGATTTTAAGTGCTGAGTTAGCGTTCTCACGCCTTTGGTTGTTAGGGGGACAATTATTATTTCAAGTGTTCAATTGTTTATGTTAGTTTTTATGGATTAGCGTTCATACGCTTTGGTTTTGAGGGGGACAATTATTACTTCAAGTGTTCGATTGTTTATGTTAATTTTTATGGATTAGCGTTCATACGCTTTGGTTTTGAGGGGGACAATTGTTTATAAAAACGAATGTTTACTTTAACGTTATGAATTTTAGGGGCCGAAATATTTATATGTTATTGGGTATTGGAGTCGGATATATGACTCCCCCATCCTAAAGAAAATAGCCTGTCCTCAGGCGGATACATTGGGATATAGCGAGGGGTTTTTCTCAGCTGTAAATATTGGAGTATCAATTTTGTTTATAATTTGAGACTCGATTTTTTCAACAATTGGGGTTTCGATTATGTCTGTGGGACCACGATTGTTATTTGATCGGAAATGCTTAATAATTAATTTTTGTGGCATTGCCTTAAACTTATAGATTAAGTATGTAATCAAACTTATTATAGTAAGTATAAAAGTGGTTAATGTAATAGTTTGAAATGCAGTATAATATTTCGTATGTTCGTTAATTATCTCTTTTGTTTGGATAAAGGAAATAGGTTCTAGCCTGGTGATATTGTTTGTTACATAAATGCTTTGGCTATAGTCAAGTAATGAATTTATTATTGATATTTCGTTTAGTTGTAAGGCATAATCGTAAATTTTTATTATGTTATTGCCTTCTATTATTAATTCGTTGTTTACGCAATTTTGATTAAGTTTAGTTTTTGGTAGATTCCATGTTACAATTATGTTTGGTTCAATGTAATTAGTTTGAAAATTCTTATATGTCTTAGTGTATTTACAAGTGGTTGGGATTTGATTTAAAATGCCTATTATACATTCGTTAGTTTCTATTTGTTTTGTGTTTTTATTGAACAAAGTGTTGTTATTAAAATAGTATTTATCGTATGAATTTTCTGTCAAAATATTTTTATTCTCATCTGGATAAGGAAGTATCTCAAAGATAGGGGTTTTTATTACTTCTTGAGGAATGTTTGAAATGATAAATATCTCGTTTGAACTTGGTTTAAGCCAGGTGGAAGTTTTTGTATTCAATAGTTTTTCCGAATTAACATGACTTAAGTGATTATGTTTTAAAAGTTTTGGGTTGAAAATTCCTATTCTAGTGAGCTGCATGCCCATTTCTATGTCTTCAATGTATTCTGTGAAATGCTCAAAATTAAAGATTAGAACTTCTAATCTTACTTCTTTTTCTTTTTCTTCCCTGAGGCTGTTTATTACTTCTAAACCTTTATTAACAGTGTCTATTACGTAATTTAGTTCGTTTGCTTGTACGCTATTGCTTTCAAGATTATTTATTTTTTCTTCTAATTCATCTTTATCTTCCTGATCAAGAGTACCAAAAAGATATTTGTATATTGAACCAATTCCGTTAATTAATCCTCGTTTGTTACGTTTTACAATGTGTATTCCATTAATTTCCCTACTTAGTTTTTCTGTTAAGTATTGAATATGGATTAGGTTTTTAAATTCTTGTGCTTGTTGCATTAAATTATTATATGTAATGTCTATTAGAGTTAAATTCACTTTTAAATAATGATATTCAAAGTTTGTCGGTAAGTCCATGGTTCCTGTTTTAAATATTAAGTAACCGTTTGGTGCTTTTACTGGGTTTATGTCAATGGATTGACTGCATGTTGATTTTAATGTTAAGAATAGCATGATGTATAAAAAAGTCATCTTGAGTTGTTGACCTGTAATTAATTAATTGTCGTATTTGCTTTTATTAACTTTCTTTTCTTCTTGAATTTTGATTTGTAGTGTGTAACTTTTTGTCCTCTATTTCTTTCTTCAAAATGTTTCTCGTCTAACTGATTTATTTCTCCTGTCTTTTTGAATGGGTTTGTCGTTTTTGACTTTACTAATGGTGCTTGTTTAAATCTAGTGTCGATTTCGAAGTCGTGTCTATCTTCATTTAAATTGTTTATTTGATGTATTTTTCTTGTTTGGGTATTATAGTCGGGGGATCCTGCATAGATAAAAATGTCCGCTGGTGTTCGGTTAGTTGTTTTATGTCTCGTCTTATGGTTGTATACGTAGAGAATTTTTTCAAATTTAAGTAATTTATCTTCGATGTCATTTTCACTATTTATAATTCTGAGTTTTTCATTTACTGTTTTATGGAATCTTTCTACATCTGAGATGCCGTTTTTACTTGATGTGATTTCTAACTTTACATTTTCTTCTTGTAGCCAATTTTTTAGTGCTATACACAGAAATGCTGAATCTTTGTCTGATTTTATTTCTATCGGTTTGCCCATTTCAGTGAATACTTTCATAATTGCTCTCTTGGCTTCTAACCAATCTCTAGACTTTACTTCTACAAGTGTTGCAAATTTCGAGTAAATGTCGATGCATGAGAGGAATTGTAAATTGTCGATCATGTAAAAGTCCATGACGTATTTTTCTCTGATATTAAAAAGTTCTGGTGTTATTTCAAAAGTTAGTTTTGTATTTCTATTTTCTGTCTTTGCGATATTGCATACTGAGCATTCATTAATAATGTTTTGAATTAGGTTTTGAAAATCGGGAAAATAATATTTTTCTTTAAACAAATTAATCGTTTTTTTTTGTTTTAGGATTATTTCTTTAAATTGTGCAAACGTTTGAAGGTCCTCTAACTTAATGCTAGATTTCGAGGTTTTTGTATTTGCGTTTGGTTGTATTATTTCGATAAAAGCTTGTTGGAATATGGGAAAATCTTGTTCATTATGAAAATATAGTACAGTGTTTTTACTGCAAAGATATCTTATGATTATATCCCTTGCGTAAGCATTGGTCATTTCTTTGTATGTTATTTTTATGTTTGTTTTGTAAAAGTAAGTTGTTGTTTCTGCTTTGTCTTCTGAACCTCTAATGAATTCTATTTGTCTGTTGTAATAATTAATGGGTCTTTCTACTATTGGAATGTAGTTTTCATTATCCTCGTGAGCACTATGTATTGTAGCTGCTGTGCTTTCTGTTGATCCTAAAAAGTTTTCATCTATTTTAACTCTGGAAAGGGCATCTGCTACATGATTTTCTTTGCCAGGTAAATATTTAATTTTGTAATCAAACTCATTTAGTCTTATTTTCCATCTTTGAAGTTTCATATTTGGTTCTTTTATATTGTTGAGCCATACTAAAGGCTTATGGTCGCTTAGAATCTCGAACTTTCTACCGAAAAGGTATGGCCTAAAATATTTAGTTGCCCATACAATAGATAGTAATTCCTTTTCTATGGCTGAATAATTAAGTTCGTGTTCGTTAAGTGTTCTACTACCATAAGAAATAGGTCTATGGTCCTGTGAAAGGAACGCACCTAAAGCTATGTTGCTAGCATCTGTGGTTAGGAAAAATGGTTTTTTGAAATCGGGATATGCAAGTATAGGATCATTCATAAGGAGATATTTTAATTTTTCAAAGGATGAAATATAATTTGGGTCGTTTATATTTATTTTAGCTCCTTTCTTTAATCCTAAAGTTAAAGGTTTTGCAATATGTGCAAAGTTGGGTATAAATTTCCTGAAGAATCCGCATAATCCTAAGAATGATTTAATTTCTTTTGGAGTTTTGGGTATCGGAAAATTTTGAATTGCTTTGACTTTATCTGGGTTAGGTTTTATACCTTCTGTTGTTATTATATGACCAAGGAATGCAGTTTCCTTTTTCATAAATTCGCATTTGTCAAGTTGGAGTTTAAGATTAGCTTCTCTTAGTTTGTTAAATACCTTTCTGAGTGATAGTATGTGTTCCTCCAATGAAGTGGAGTACACAATGATGTCATCCAGATAAACAAGGCAATCCTTATAAATAAGGTCTTCCAAAAGATTATTCATGCATCTTTGGAATGTTGCCGGGGCATTTTTAAGACCAAATGGCATACGTGTGTATTCGTAATGGCCATGTTTAGTTGAGAAAGCTGTTTTTGCAATAGATTCAGGATCCATTTGAATTTGATGAAATCCCTTAGCTAAATCAATGGTGGTAAAGTATTGGCATTTTCCTAGTTTGTCGAGAATTTCGTCCATGACTGGAATTGGAAATTTGTCGTCTATTGTGACTTCATTTAGATTTCGATAGTCAATGACTAATCTGAATTTTTGTTTCTTGGAAGCATCTCCTTTTTTTGGGACGATCCAAATGGGTGAACAGTAGGGGGAATTCGATTTTCGAATGATACCCTGTTCAATCATTTCATTTATTTGTTTGTTGACTTCCATATCAAATGTTTGGGGATATTTGTATGGTCGTTTATAGATTGGGTCCTCATGTTTTGTATGAATAGAGTGCTTTATTGTACTCGTGAAAGTCAAATTTTCACCTTCGCGATACTGAATGTCACTGAATTCGTACAAGACCTTTTTTAATTTTTGAGTTTCTTCGTTGTTTAAATGGTCGAGTCTATACTCATTGCTTTCTATTATTTCGTTTTCAATTGCAAAATTTGTTTCCGGGTCCCTTTCTGTGGGTGGGTCCAAAACTTCTATGTTTTGTTCTTCTTCTATTTCTTCAACATCTCTAAAGTAAAATGTATAGTTTCCTAATTTTGCGTATTCTTCTTCATAATTTATTTGTGCTTTGCAGGCTTTTAGGAAAGTTCTGCCTATCAACATGTCGTATTTATTTGAAAATTTATGGATATAAAATTTTTGTTCTGTCGGACAAAGTTTGCTGGGTGCAAGGAAAATAATTTCTTTTAGTTCTACTGCTCCTTCAATCATGTGAATTTTGGAATCTCCTAAATAGGTTTTGAAATTAAAAAAGTTTTCGGACATTATATTGATTGAAGAGCCTGAATCGACTACACATCTCAAAGGTTTATTGTTCATCATTATTCTGATGAAGGACTTGTCTCTATCTCTTCTTCCGATTGATCCGAGGCATTCTGATGAAAATTTTCGGATGTATCCATTTTGCTAATTCCACTATTACTTTCTCTTTGCCTTTTTGTAGGCTGGTTTGCTACATTATTCTTTGAATAGTTGTTTTGCTGTTGATTATTCATTGGATTTTGAGCCCTGTCAATATTTAATTTTTGTTGAAATTCTTGGAATAGTTTTTGGTTTGGTATTGTATCTGATTGCTTTGTTTGAGACGGAATTGTACTATTGGGTACAAAAGTTTTTCCACCTTTTTGATTCTGATTTTGGCTTTGATTTGACTTTCTTATTTCTGTTATACTATTTTCGTATAACCCTTCTCTTTGAGCTACTTGCTTCAATTTACTGACTGTGGTTATATCGTATCTAGCTAATGTCATGAATAATCTATCGGGTAATTTTTTATTTATTACGTCTTTGATGGTGTTATTTAACGCGTTTGTATAGAGCGCGGTGTTATTCGCATCGTTTTCTAGACTTAATTTGTTTGTTATAATGTAAGACTTATCTTCTAATTCGGTGACAAACTTACGAAGATTTCCTGCGTAGCTGGTGTTGTAGAGGCGTCGCAGAAGTTCCTCACAGGGGGTCTGCGTTTTTAATTCGTTGATAAGGAGTGTCCTTAGTTCCGGCCAGGTGTTAGATTGTCCAATTTGTGAGAGTCGTTGTGCTTCTCCGGTAAGCTGCATCTCGATTGCACTGAACAGTATGTTATGCTGCCTTATATCATTGGTTGGATATAGGTGCATAATAAAATCTATTCTCCTTATAAACGACGTCAGATTTTCTGGAGCTCCATCGTAATTTGCCACCTGTCTTAATGAAGACAGTGCTTGGTTGAGGTGGGCTTCGGTGAGTTCTACAGCCATTTTATATCTTTTAATTTTTTTGATTTTTCTGGGTTTTAGTGATGGTTTGCTTTGGTTTTTTTTTTCTGTTTTTTAGTGATGGTTTGTTTTGGGTTTTTTTTTTTCTGGGTTTTAGTGATGTGTTGTTTTGTTTTTTTTTTTTTTTCTGGGTTTTAGTGATGTGTTGTTTTGTTGATCTTCTGGGTTTTTTTTTTTGTGGTGTTTTGTTTTGTTAATTTTCTGGGTTTTGGTTATGTTTTATTTTGGATTTTGGTTTTTTGTTCGCACACAAGTTGGCGGTTTTTGTTCCTCAATTGGATTTAATAGTTGTAACACACAGTTAATATTTTCGCGCACAGTTGGCGTAAATATTTTTTCCTTTGGTTGCAACACACAGTTGATACTTCCGCGCACAGTTGGCAGAAAATATTTTTCACTGTTGTAGACTTTTGAGCACTACCCGTAAATTCTTGATGTCGGATCGGAAATTTATTTTGTAGTGATTATTCACTAATTCTATGTAACGCACAGATAACAATTCTACGCGTCGCACGGATAGAATAACAGTTCACTACAATAGTTATTCACCAATTCTATGTAACACACGGATAACAGTTCTATATGTAACACGGATAGAATAACTTTTTTTTTCCAATCCTACCGACTGCGCCAATTAAATATTCGATTTTCTCGATAAGGAAAAAAAAATATTTTTCGTGAGTTAAGTAACGTACTTATTATTTGAAAGGAAACTTAGAACTGATTACAAAAATGTCTTATGGTTATATTTATAGCTAAATTTGGGAGCCCTTTGGTGGCGTGGTTGATACTTCGACGATTTGATTGGTCCGATTTTAAGTGCTGAGTTAGCGTTCTCACGCCTTTGGTTGTTAGGGGGACAATTATTATTTCAAGTGTTCAATTGTTTATGTTAGTTTTTATGGATTAGCGTTCATACGCTTTGGTTTTGAGGGGGACAATTATTACTTCAAGTGTTCGATTGTTTATGTTAATTTTTATGGATTAGCGTTCATACGCTTTGGTTTTGAGGGGGACAATTGTTTATAAAAACGAATGTTTACTTTAACGTTATGAATTTTAGGGGCCGAAATATTTATATGTTATTGGGTATTGGAGTCGGATATATGACTATATTGAAATTTTTGTAAATTTTTTACCGGACATACCGCTATATTTTTATCAATCCAAGATTAGCGGACATACCGCTATATTTTTATCAATACAAGATTAGCGGACATACCGCTATATTTTTATCAATATAAGCAAAAAATGTATCGCGGATTATATTTTTCGTATTCGCGATACCGTAACACCTTGAATTAATTTTTATCAATATAAAGAAAAAATTTAACTTTCGCGGATTATATTTTTCGTATTCGCGATACCGTAACACCTTGAATTAACCCTAATTAAAAAAACAATCCATTTCCAAGATGACTAAAGACAACTGGGTTAAAGCCGCAGTCCTTCAGCAGGGTGGTATTCATGCAGCAGGTTCTGATACTCCGACAGCATCCACCTCAAGTGCATCAACCGCAAATAGAATCGAGGCACTGTCAATACAGGGACTAGATGTAGCTATCCAGACAATTTTGTCGTCTCAGTTACAGGAAATAGTGAAACATTCTCAGTCAGGACATATACCCTTTAGGGACCAGACAGCTGGCGTTCAGGATGATTGGCATGAACTAGATAAAGTGCCAGACATCGTTAAGAATCTTGACAAATTCTCAGGTAGCCGTGAAGATTTCTCAACATGGTTTACTACCGCCACACAATTGATGGAATTGTATGCCCCCATTCAGGGAACACCCAAATACTATGCAATTCTTATGACCATTCGAGGAAAAATTACAGGCCATGCCAATACATTGTTGAAAGTCTATCGCACCGCATTACATTGGGGCGCAATCTCGCAGTGTTTGTTATCTGAGTACACGGACAGACGAGATTGAAGCACTTTAGAATATCAGCTGTTTACCATGACCCAGAAGGGCACCTCCATTCATGACTTCTACTTCGCAGTTCACCAACAGATGTCGCTAATACTAGACCAAATCGAAACGATGGGTTATTCTCCCGAGACTATGGAAGCCATGGCTAAACAGGTCAGAGATAGGCTCTAGATACCTTCATCAGAGGTCTGAACGGAGATCTCTCGGACAGAATGAGCTTAGCTGAACCCAAAGATCTGAGGCATGCATTGCAATTGTGCAATATGTTGGATAATAAGAGGGCTAGAAACATTATCGGCCATCGTGACACTCGTCCACCTGTAGGACCAAAACCCCCACAGTATGCTAAAATTAACGTGCAACCTCAACGATCGTTCATACCAGCAATTCCACCCAAACCTTACAACAACAACAACTATTATAATCAGAAACCCATGCAAAACGTTTTATTTTCCCAATAAAGTGCAGAGGCAATTCCATATCGAAACCGGTCCGTCAGGTGAACAATATATCACCATACCGCCTCAAGAAGAGCATTACTCCGATATGTCCGATTATCAGGCTGCTTATCAGGGCCAAGAAGACCCTTTTGAATTAGTCCCATATCCTGAGGTTCAACTATATCAACAGCAGGAGCAATATTTACCTCACAAGGAGACAACTCCGAGTTAGTCCCACAGAACAAAGAGGAAACCAGACCACAATCGCAGGAGCCTCAACAACCACAAATCGAGGACACCGTTAATTTTTTAGGTTAAAGTGTTCCTCTTTGCCGTACTTTGTTGTCCGGGACAAAGACGGAACCGTATACAATTTTTTAATAGATACCGGCTCGAACAAGAACTATGTCCAACCAAAAATAGCAAAAAATATAAAAATGAATGAACACAAGTTTTACGCGAACACCGTAAGTGGTCGCATTTTAATAACCAGCCATATCCATTTGGGTTTATTCAACGAACCCAATAAACCAATAACATTCTTCCTATTACCTAATCTGAATCCGTTCCACGGAATTCTAGGTAATGACTCACTAAGAGAGTTAAACGCTATCATTGATGTAGGGAAAGATCTACTATACGTCAACAACTCTCATGTTGTTAAAGTAAAGCAGATGCGAGCCCATCAGGTCCATACCCTCAAAACAGATGAGCTCACTAATCAGCAGAAATTAGGATTAAAGGCGCTCCAAGAGGAGTACAAATCGCTATTCGCGGACCCAAATAAAAAATTGACTTATGCTACACTCCAGACACTCCAGTCTACACCAAGCATTACCCATATCCAGCCTCTCTAAGAGAAGTAGTAGAAGACCAGCTACAAGAATTATTACGAGATGGTATAATACGACCCTCACGGTCGCCCTATAATTCCCCTGTGTGGATAGTCCCTAAAAAGAGTGACAGCCTTGGATAAGCAATATAGGATGGTCATAGATTATAGAAAGCTCAATGCAGTTACAGTTTCGGATAGGTATCCTATCCCCGAAATCGGAGAAATGGTTGCGCAGTTGGGCAACAATAAGTATTTCTCTGTTTTTTGATCTAAAGAGCGGATTTCATCAGATTTCCCTTAAGGAATCTGATATTGAAAAAACGGCATTCGCCGTGAATGGAGGGAAATACGAGTTCACGAGACTCCCCTTCGGCCTAAAGAATTCCCCATCAATATTCCAAAGAGCTCTCGATGATATTTTGAGAGATCTCATTGGAAAGATCTGTTACGTCTACATCGACGACATAATAATATTCAGTAAATCAGAGTAAGAGCATTTCCGACATCTAGCTTTGGTATTTTCTACCTTGTCCAAGGCAAATATGAAAGTCCAAGTAGATAAATGCAAATTCCTAAGACATAGCGTTGACTTCCTAGGCGTAGTAATTTCTAGGGAAGGAGTTAAAACCAATCCAGAGAAAATCCAAGCCATTAAAGTTCCCTATACAAAGAACCTAAAACAACTAAGGTCCTTCCTGGGATTAGCTAGTTATTACAGAAGATTTATCAAAGATTTTGCTAAATTAGCTAGACCCTTGACTGCGTTATTGAGAGGAGAACATGGCAGAGCCAAGAAAAATGTCTCAAGTAAGATCGAAATCCGATTCGGTGAAGCCGAAACCGATGCCTTTGAGAAAGTGAAAAATGCATTAGTGTCACAAGACGTTATGCTAGCATACCCTGACTTTAAACAAGAGTTCCATCTAACCACGATGCCTCAAACATCGCACTAGGAGCTTCTCTAGAACAGAATGGGAGACCCATTACATTTCTTTCCCGTGTGTTATCCAAAGCTGAAGAAAACTATGCCACAAATGAAGAGAAATGCTAGCAATAGTATGGGCATTGGATAAGCTAAGAATGTATGTATACGGCAAATCCAAGGTGATCATTTACACCGACCACCAGACTCTCACTTATGCTCTCAGCCCAAAAATAACAACATAAAGCTGAAGAAATGGAAAAGTTACCTGGAGGAATACAACTACGAGTTGAAATATAAACCGGGTAGCTCAAATGTCGTAGCAGACGCACTCTCTAGGAACCCTACTACATAAATGCTAGTACTACGTCAGCTACAGTCCACAGTGATGAAAGCTCAAGGCATGACCTCATTCCAGCAATGGAAGTACCCATCAATGTCTTTAAAACCAATTGTTTATCCTCACTGGTGATAAAGAATCCACCACCTTCGAAATACCATTCCCCACATACCACAGACATACAATAGTGAGAAGTAATTATTCCGAAGACGATCTTGTAACTATTCTAAAAGAAAAATGGATCCGAGAATAGTAAATGGTATTTTCACTTCCGAAAGTATCATGGGTAAAATTCAACAAATTTTTCCAGAGCATTTTAGGAATTACAAGGCAAGATTCACACAAACCCAAACTGTAGATGTCCATGATCAGACCCAAGAACAAGAAATCATAATTAAAGAACACCTTAGAGCACATAGAAATTCCATCGAAAATAAAAAGCAAATTTTATCTGAGTATTTTTTCCCAGGTATGAGAAAAAAGTAGAAGCAATAGTAAACTCTTGCCAAACATGTAAACTCTCAAAGTATCAAAGACACCCTCCGAATCAAGAAATACAACCAACCCCTATTCCGACATATCCAGGCGAAATAATCCATATAGATTTATATTCCACCCAAAATAAGATAATTTTAACAGCCATAGACAAATTTTCTAAGTATGCGCAAGTTAAACTTGTAAACTCAAAAGCAGCAGAGCACCTTAAAGTGCCCTTACGTGAGTTATTGATAGCCTTCGGTATGACGAAAACCGTGTAATGGATAACGAAAATCTTTAATTCTGCATCAATAAAATTTCTTTTAAATAATCAGTTAGGGATACAAGTCCACACTACCCCACTTATACTTCATCCAGAAACGGCCAAATAGAAAGATTTCATTCCACATATACGGAAATAATGAGATGCTTGAAGTTAGAGCACCCCGAAATGGAATTTGAGGATTTAATATTCAAGGCTGTAGATGAATACAATAAAACAATCCACAGTACAACCAATAAAAGCCAATAGAAGCATTTTTCGCAACAATTTAATCCATACACCAGAAAAATTAGCACTCGAAAGGGAAAAGATTTCGGAAAACATCTTAAAGAAACAAAACAAAGACCTAGGGTACCATAACAAACAAAAAAACCCATAAAATTTATGATCCAGGTGAAATCATCTACGTTAGGATTAATAAACGATTAGGTTCGAAACTAACGTCTAGATATAAAAAGAAATAGTAGCCGAAGATCTTAATACCAAAGTTAAAACCAGGTCAGGCAGGATAGTTCATAAAACCACTTGAAATATTGATAAACATCCTTTTCCGACAGATTGCTTATGTTACCACTTTGCTGGGGTCACACAACTATATTAGACTACACTAAGTCAAGAGTGGTCATGTTGGAAACTGGGTTAGCCGCGCGCCAGAATGGAACCTTTTAAATCGTCCATGTCATCGAACTAGAAAAATATCAAATGTCCGTATCCGTTTTAAAAGAAGTCGTCAAAAATTCGACAACCTAAGTCCGTATCACCCTTTTTGGCCTATGAGATAACGCGGATACAGAATGAACTGAGGAGGCTTCAGCCGATGCAGTTTAGAAAACAAAGATCGCTTGATATACTTGGCACGACGTGGAAATGGTTAGCGGGCACACCTGATCATGAAGATCATATGATTGTGGTAAATAAGTCAATGAACAATTAGTAAACATAATCGGCAGGTCGTAATTAATAATCTAATAGAGAATAAGATAAACGATTTAATTAAAATAACTAATACCATATTAATTAAAGGTAACCCGAATCTAAAAATAAGTCAAAAAATTGAAATAACCAAATTTAAATTGAGTCTCTAAGAGGAATAACAAATATTATCTATGCAATCGATTGGGCCAAGGCAATACAGTAATTCACTAATATTATCCTACCGAAATAGATTTCATCGAAAACATTAAGAAGAAAAGTTTAACATTTATAAACATTGAAGAATTAATAGAGTTTGCTGAGGTCGTGTAGCCTTGATGGGTAAAATCACTCCTTTATATTGTTAGCCTTCCCAGAGTATTAATGAATTTGTAAACAAATCCTAGCAATACCAATTAAATATCAAAATTTATAGAAGAAATGACTATGAAAACATCATGAAATGTAAGAATATTTCGGTTAACCAATAAGAGTAATTGTAAAATTCATAATGGTAAGACAATTTGTAAACTGGA
>NW_025814572.1:0-49429 GCF_018902025.1 Drosophila willistoni | reverse complement strand
GCAATCAAAAAAATATTAGTGCCACATACGCGATGCCAGAAACTTGCACCATTATCAAGAGTACTTAAAGTCAGCTGTCGAAATGGTAAACTATCCAAACAAAAGAAAGGTGCCTCTGGTTCATTTAAACTGTCTCTGCCGCTAAAAAAGGAACCGAAGCCAAAGGTTGCCTCTGTAGAAAAGAAAAGCAAACCGAAAAAGTAACTCAATCAGCAGCAGCTAAAAAGAAAGCAATCGTAGCAAAAAAATAACTGGTGCTGGCTCTGTTGATAAGAAACCAAAGCCAAAAAGCAGTCGCAACCAAAAAGACAGCCGAGAAAAGAAAAGTGAAAAGTAAAGGTAAAGGATGCTAAGAAAACAGAACTGTAAAATCCAAACCTGTCGCATCGAAATCTAAG
This sequence comes from Drosophila willistoni, assembly GCF_018902025.1. Lineage (NCBI taxonomy): Eukaryota > Metazoa > Arthropoda > Insecta > Diptera > Drosophilidae > Drosophila > Drosophila willistoni. Next base: position 49,031 of record NW_025814572.1, on the reverse strand, counting down.
TCGAGTTCAACTAAGCCAAAAGCTAAAACAGTTGCCGTATCATCGGCTAAACCAAAAAAAGCAACCAAAAAGCAGCTGCTGCTGCTACCGTCAAGAAGCCAAAAGCCAAGACAACTGCTAGCAAGAAGTAAATAATTAATACTTTATTGCAATCGTAATATTGAAAAAATTTAATATCGAATACGAAAATCTAAAATTTTATTAAACACAGCCCTTCTCAGGCTACAATTCCATATAACAAGAGAAAAAAATCAAATTTTCTAAAAATTACAAATATGTAATTTACATACATTCATACATACGTATGTACATATTAGCAACATACACAGATATTAATATTGTACGAGTCTTTTGATTTAATGTAGTGCATTTTTTTTTCAGTTTAGCCTTGCAATAAACAGAAATGGTTAAAATAAAAATAACAACAATGATTTTTATCCACATTACCACTGCTGCATGTATTTGCAATATCCATTAAAAATATCTTAATTCTTTTTAATATAAAATGTGGCCCTGAAAAGGGCCTTTTTTTTAATAGGAAGCGTGTTTAAGCTAGGACATTTTATTTGAGCTGTATACTTGGTGACAGCTTTTGTTCCCTCACTAACAGCGTGCTTAGCAAGCTCACCCGGCAAAAGCAAACGAACAGCCGTTTGATTTCGCGACTGTGATGTCGACCTCTTATTGTATGGCCAAGCGGAGCCTCAGCAGCAATACGTTCAAAAATATCGTTTACAAAGCTATCATTATGCTCATTGCTTTTGAAGAAATACCAGTGTCTGGTGGACTTGCTTAACACTTTGTAAATGTAAATAGCATAGCTCTCCTTACGCTTGCGCTTCTTCTTTTGTCATTCTTGGTGATGTTCTTTGAGCCTTGCCAGCCTTCTGCTGCTTTCCACTAGTTTTGCGGCATTTCTCACTTCAAATTCAATAATTTAAATTTCACAAAACACAATTCACTTTTAACAAATGCCACCATTAGTGCGTCTTCAATTTATACATTTTTTTGTGCATCGCTTCTGGATAAAATATTTATTGAGTATCAACCCCTAGTTGAGCGAGTGGTCTTTGGAAAAAGTATAAATAAAACGACAATGTACCACATCAACATCAACATTGTGTGTGAAAAGTGAACAGTGTGTAAAACAGAAAAAAAAAAAAAATTCTAATATGTCTGTCGTGTAAAGTGCAAAGTGAAGGAAAGCAAAGTCTCGCTCGAACCGAGCTGGCTCCAGTTTCCTGTTGGCCGTATTCACCGTTTACTCCGTAAAGGAAATTATGCCGAGCGTGTTGTGCTGGCGCTCCAGTATATTTGCTGCTGTTATGAATATTTGCGGCTGAAGTTCTTGAGTTGGCTGTAATGCTGCACGAGACAACAAAAAGACCAGAATTATACCTCGTCATCTACAATTGGCCATTCGCAACGATGAGAATTAAAAAAATTGCTTTCTGGCTAACCATTGCACAGGTGGTGTGCTACCCAACATTCAGCTGTACTTCTGCCCAAAAAACCGAAAAGAAGGCTTAAACCAATTAATACTTGCTTTAAAATAATACAACTTTGTACATACAACAAACATAAACAACCGTCCTTTTCAGGACGACCAAAAAATTAAAAGAAATTAATACAGTTTTCCATCCATGCATATAAATTGTATGTGATGTGTAAGGAGAGCCTTACGGAATCTATGTATATGTGCATATGTGACAATTTGCTTATTTATTATAAAATTTAAAATTGATAAAACAAGAACACATACTATTTTTTCTTTTCTCTTTTGATTAATAACTTTAGTGGTCCTGAAAAGGACCGATTTTTTGAAGGGCATAATTTGTAGTTAATACATTTTGGTGTTTATAAATATTTTAACCACCGAATCCATAAAGAGTGCGGCCCTGTCTCTTCAATGCGTATACAACATCCATCGCAGTGACTGTCTTCCTTTTGGCATGTTCCGTGTAGGTTACTGCATCGCGGATTACATTTTCAAGAAATACCTTTAGGACACCACGAGTTTCCTCATAGATAAGACCAGAAATTCGCTTCACACCGCCACGACGAGCCAAACGGCGGATAGCGGGCTTCGTGATACCTTGAATATTATCACGCAATACTTTACGATGACGCTTAGCACCACCCTTTCCCAATCCTTTTCCACCTTTGCCACGACCAGTCATTTTTATTTTTCACTTTTCACTATAAACGCACTGCACAAGAGTCAGAAATAAACTAATGCTGTATGTGTTGCCATCGCTTCTATTATACCAAAAATCAGAAAAAACGAGAGATAAGATATGTGCATGCTCAGAATGCTTTGTCAAAAGTGACGCGAATGTTTTTCTCTTTCTCTTCTAACCACCCTGATTTTGCTATAAAGCAGGCACCAAACGAGTGGTTGTTATTGTGTTTTGAAATGAAGTGAAATAAAAAAAAAAAAGTGTAGTGAAACATGGTCTATAAGCAAACTGCTCGAAATGATGGTGGAAGGCAAGGAAGCAGCTGGTATAAAAGCACGTAGAGTGCCCACAACCGGTGGTGTAAAGAACCAATCGTTACCGTCCGGTACTGTTGCCCTCCGTGAAATCCGTCTACCAGAAGAGCAGAACTGCTCATTCGCAAATTGCCATTCCAGCGTTAGTGCGTGAAATCGTCAGGACTTTAAAACCGACTTGCGTTTCCAGAGTTTGCAGTTATGGCTTTACAAGAGCTAGCGAAGCCTATTGGTTGGCCTATTTGAAGATACTAACTTGTGTGCAATCCATGCCAAACGAGTGACATAATGCCTAAGGATATTCAACTAGCAGACGTATTCGAGGCGAGGTGCTTAAATAAATCTACTCGTTAGTTACCGTCAGAGTAACTATTTCGAACACAATTTTAACGCAAAGCGCATTTTAATACAAATCGGTCCTTTTCAGGACACAAACTAGTCATGTCGATATTGAGATTATTATTTCTTAATTAAACTTGATTTATATTCAATGTGTTTTATTCGGTTATGAGTATAAATATTATATATGTCATTTAATTATTATAAACCGTTATATGGGCATATAATGGTTATGTACTAGTCATATAGATATCCAGCTTTAATATTCAATCATTTTTGTTTATATTTTAAAGGTCTGACATTTATATACAGATCGATTTGAACTTAATCAATTTTGATTTTGTATATACTAATCAAAAGCGCAAGAACACAACATTAATTTATAATAAATATAAAAAGCATAAAATCAATATTGGATTTTAAATTACCTAAATTAAATAAAATAAAAAAATAATTTTTTCCATCCTACACGTTTAGTTTAATTGTTAGGCTTAGCAAGATTTTTAAATGATTAATAATTATTATTGTATTATTATTTTGCCTGTTAGCTAACAAAAAAAGTGTATACAAATTTCTTCAATTGATGGTTCTACTAACAGGAATAATTATAATAGTTTAATTTTTAGCACACTGTTTATGGCATTAGCAACAATTAAATAATAAAGTTAATTAAAAAAACAATTATATAAATATTAATTTTTTGATTTCTTTTTAATAAATATTTTTATTTTTTCAATACCAAAAACTAATATTGCATGCACTTTGCAAAATTGGTAATTTTTCACCGCATAGAGTCAATTACAATACAATTTTAGAATATGAATAAATTATATAACTCTAAATTTTTTGATTATTATCTAAAGTAAATTGTTGAAATTTTATAACAAATGAATAATTTTTTAAAATTTTGATTTTTCTATTTTTTATGTAGGGTTACATGGGAAAATTGCATTCTGTAATACATATAGTTGAAATTTGATTGCCTATTCAAAATGAATCCATGAAATTATATATAAAAAAATATTGGAATATAAATTCTACAACAATTATTAATATTGTGAGAAAATAATTTTTATAAATTTTGTTATTATTAAGAGTGAAAACAGCAATATACGAGCACTATTTAACAAAACTAAAACATTTTAATCGTCCAATACCAAAGACATGTTCATACGGCCGTCCTCCTCGATTCTCATTTGAATGAGGGCCTATGTCATAGCGAAATTTTCATACAATCATTATATTTAAAAGTGTATTTGGTGATATATATTTGTTTGATAATAAAGTGTATAATGTCTGATTCAGTAGCAGCAACATCAGCATCTCCTGTGGCTGGCCCAACAGCACCAGCAACGGCATCAGTTGATAAGAAGGTGGCTGCCAAAAAAACATCGGCAGCGTCGTCAACAAAGGCCAAAAAATCAACTGCTCCACCATCGCATCCACCAACTCAACAAATGGTAGACGCTTCGATTAAAAACTTAAAGGAACGTGGTGGCTCCTCACTACTGGCAATCAAAAAATATATTAGTGCCACATACAAGTGCGATGCCCAGAAACTTGCACCATTTATCAAGAGGTACTTAAAGTCAGCTGTCGGAAATGGTAAACTGATCCAAACAAAAGGAAAGGGTGCCTCTGGTTCATTTAAACTGTCTGCTGCCGCTAAAAAGGAACCGAAGCCAAAGGTTGCCTCTGTAGAAAAGAAAAGCAAACCGAAAAAGGTAACTCAATCAGCAGCAGCTAAAAAGAAAGCAATCGGTAGCAAAAAAATAACTGGTGCTGGCTCTGTTGATAAGAAACCAAAGGCCAAAAAGGCAGTCGCAACCAAAAAGACAGCCGAGAAAAAGAAAAGTGAAAAGGTAAAGGTAAAGGATGCTAAGAAAACAGGAACTGTAAAATCCAAACCTGTCGCATCGAAATCTAAGTCGAGTTCAACTAAGCCAAAAGCTAAAACAGTTGCCGTATCATCGGCTAAACCAAAAAAGGCAACCAAAAAGGCAGCTGCTGCTGCTACCGTCAAGAAGCCAAAAGCCAAGACAACTGCTAGCAAGAAGTAAATAATTAATACTTTATTGCAATCGTAATATTGAAAAAATTTTAGATATCGAATACGAAAATCTAAAATTTTATTTAAACACAGCCCTTCTCAGGGCTACAATTCCATATAACAAGAGAAAAAAAAATCAAATTTTCTAAAAATTACAAATATGTAATTTACATACATTCATACATACGTATGTACATATTAGCAACATACACAGATATTAATATTGTACGAGTCTTTTTGATTTAATGTAGGTGCATTTTTTTTTTCAGTTTAGCCTTGCAATAAACAGAAATGGTTAAAATAAAAATAACAACAATGATTTTTATCCACATTACCACTGGCTGCATGTATTTTGCAATATCCATTAAAAATATCTTAATTCTTTTTTAATATAAAATTGTGGCCCTGAAAAGGGCCTTTTTTTAATAGGAAGCGTGTGTTTAAGCTAGGGACATTTTTATTTTGAGCTGGTATACTTGGTGACAGCTTTTGTTCCCTCACTAACAGCGTGCTTAGCAAGCTCACCCGGCAAAAGCAAACGAACAGCCGTTTGGATTTCGCGACTGGTGATGGTCGACCTCTTATTGTAGTGGGCCAAGCGGGAGGCCTCAGCAGCAATACGTTCAAAAATATCGTTTACAAAGCTATTCATTATGCTCATTGCTTTTGAAGAAATACCAGTGTCTGGGTGGACTTGCTTTAACACTTTGTAAATGTAAATAGCATAGCTCTCCTTACGCTTGCGCTTCTTCTTTTTGTCATTCTTGGTGATGTTCTTTTGAGCCTTGCCAGCCTTCTTGGCTGCTTTTCCACTAGTTTTTGGCGGCATTTCTCACTTCAAATTCAATAATTTAAATTTCACAAAACACAATTCACTTTTAACAAATGCCACCATTAGTGCGTCTTCAATTTATACATTTTTTTGTGCATCGCTTTCTGGATAAATATATTTATTGAGTATCAACCCCTAGTTGAGCGAGTGTGTCTTTGGAAAAGGTATAAATAAAACGACAATGTACCACATCAACATCAACATTTGTGTGTGAAAAGTGAACAGTGTGTAAAACAGAAAAAAAAAAAAAATTCTAATATGTCTGGTCGTGGTAAAGGTGGCAAAGTGAAGGGAAAGGCAAAGTCTCGCTCGAACCGAGCTGGGCTCCAGTTTCCTGTTGGCCGTATTCACCGTTTACTCCGTAAAGGAAATTATGCCGAGCGTGTTGGTGCTGGCGCTCCAGTATATTTGGCTGCTGTTATGGAATATTTGGCGGCTGAAGTTCTTGAGTTGGCTGGTAATGCTGCACGAGACAACAAAAAGACCAGAATTATACCTCGTCATCTACAATTGGCCATTCGCAACGATGAGGAATTAAACAAATTGCTTTCTGGCGTAACCATTGCACAGGGTGGTGTGCTACCCAACATTCAGGCTGTACTTCTGCCCAAGAAAACCGAAAAGAAGGCTTAAACCAATTAATACTTGCTTTAAAATAATACAACTTTGTACATACAACAAACATAAACAACCGTCCTTTTCAGGACGACCAAAAAATTAAAAGAAATTAATACAGTTTTCCATCCATGCATATAAATTGTATGTGTATGTGTAAGGAGAGCCTTACGGAATCTATGTATATGTGCATATGTGACAATTTGCTTTATTTATTTACATTAGAGATATGTACATATTCAATATATTTGTTTGTTTCATCGTTCATTATTTGTTTGACACATCAGATAGTTTAATATTAATAATTTTATATTGTAGATTCGGTTCTTATGCAACTAAAAATATGGAGATTTTGTGTATAAATTCTTTGTGTTTTGTTGTTTTTTTTTTAATAATAATTTTATTAATTTTTGTACATGTATATACATATGTATAAACTCAAATGATTATTAAACCGGTTTTATTTTTTTTATTATAAAATTTAAAATTGATAAAACAAGAACACATACTATTTTTTTCTTTTCTCTTTTGATTAATAACTTTAGTGGTCCTGAAAAGGACCGATTTTTTGAAGGGCATAATTTGTAGTTAATACATTTTGGTGTTTATAAATATTTTAACCACCGAATCCATAAAGAGTGCGGCCCTGTCTCTTCAATGCGTATACAACATCCATCGCAGTGACTGTCTTCCTTTTGGCATGTTCCGTGTAGGTTACTGCATCGCGGATTACATTTTCAAGAAATACCTTTAGGACACCACGAGTTTCCTCATAGATAAGACCAGAAATTCGCTTCACACCGCCACGACGAGCCAAACGGCGGATAGCGGGCTTCGTGATACCTTGAATATTATCACGCAATACTTTACGATGACGCTTAGCACCACCCTTTCCCAATCCTTTTCCACCTTTGCCACGACCAGTCATTTTTATTTTTCACTTTTCACTATAAACGCACTGCACAAGAGTCAGAAATAAACTAATGCTGTATGTGTTGCCATCGCTTCTATTTATACCAAAAATCAAGAAAACACGAGAGAGTAAGAAATATGTTGCATCTCGCTCAGATGCTTCGTCAGAAAGTGAACGCGAATGTTTTTCTCTCTTTCTCTTTCTAACCCACCCTGATTTTGCTATAAAAGCAGGCACCAAACGAGCTGGCTTGTTTATTGTGTTTTGAACAGTGAAGAGTGAACATAAAAAAAAAAAAAGTGTAGTGAAAACATGGCTCGTACTAAGCAAACTGCTCGAAAATCGACTGGTGGCAAGGCGCCAAGGAAGCAGCTGGCTACTAAAGCAGCACGTAAGAGTGCTCCAGCAACCGGTGGTGTAAAGAAACCACATCGTTACCGTCCCGGTACTGTTGCCCTCCGTGAAATCCGTCGTTACCAGAAGAGCACAGAACTGCTCATTCGCAAATTGCCATTCCAGCGTTTAGTGCGTGAAATCGCTCAGGACTTTAAAACCGACTTGCGTTTCCAGAGTTCTGCAGTTATGGCTTTACAAGAAGCTAGCGAAGCCTATTTGGTTGGCCTATTTGAAGATACTAACTTGTGTGCAATCCATGCCAAACGAGTGACCATAATGCCTAAGGATATTCAACTAGCCAGACGTATTCGAGGCGAGCGTGCTTAAATTAAATCTACTCGTGTAGTTACCGTCAGAGTAACTATTTCGAACACAATTTTAACGCAAAGCGCATTTTTAATACAAATCGGTCCTTTTCAGGACCACAAACTAGTCATGTCGATATTGAGATTATTATTTTCTTAATTAAACTTGATTTATTATTCAATGTGTTTTATTCGGTTATGAGTATAAATATATTATATATGTCATTTAATTATTATAAAACCGTTATATTGGGCATATAATGGTTATGTACTAGTCATATAGATATCCAGCTTTAATATTCAATCATTTTTGTTTATATTTTTAAAGGTCTGACATTTATATACAGATCGATTTGAACTTAATCAATTTTGATTTTGTATATACTAATCAAAAAGCGCAAGAACACAACATTAATTTATAATAAATATAAAAAGCATAAAAATCAATATTGGATTTTTAAATTACCTAAATTAAAATAAAATAAAAAAATAATTTTTTCCATCCTACACGTTTAGTTTAATTGTTAGGCTTAGCAAGATTTTTAAATGATTAATAATTATTTATTGTATTATTATTTTGCCTGTTAGCTAACAAAAAAAGTGTATACAAATTTCTTCAATTGATGGTTCTACTAACAGGAATAATTATAATAGTTTAATTTTAGCACACTGTTTATGGCATTAGCAACAAATTAAATAATAAAGTTAATTAAAAAAACAATTATATAAATATTAATTTTTTGATTTCTTTTTAATAAATATTTTTATTTTTTCAATACCAAAAACTAATATTGCATGCACTTTGCAAAATTGGTAATTTTTCACCGCATAGAGTCAATTACAATACAATTTTAGAATATGAATAAATTATATAACTCTAAATTTTTTGATTATTATCTAAAGTAAATTGTTGAAATTTTATAACAAATGAATAATTTTTTTAAAATTTTGATTTTTTCTATTTTTTATGTAGGGTTACATGGGAAAATTGCATTCTGTAATACATATAGTTGAAATTTGATTGCCTATTCAAAATGAATCCATGAAATTATATATAAAAAAATATTGGAATATAAATTCTACAACAATTATTAATATTGTGAGAAAATAATTTTTATAAATTTTGTTATTATTAAGAGTGAAAACAGCAATATACGAGCACTATTTAACAAAACTAAAACATTTTAATCGTCCAATACCAAAGACATGTTCATACGGCCGTCCTCCTCGATTCTCATTTGAATGAGGGCCTATGTCATAGCGAAATTTTCATACAATCATTATATTTAAAAGTGTATTTGGTGATATATATTTGTTTGATAATAAAGTGTATAATGTCTGATTCAGTAGCAGCAACATCAGCATCTCCTGTGGCTGGCCCAACAGCACCAGCAACGGCATCAGTTGATAAGAAGGTGGCTGCCAAAAAAACATCGGCAGCGTCGTCAACAAAGGCCAAAAAATCAACTGCTCCACCATCGCATCCACCAACTCAACAAATGGTAGACGCTTCGATTAAAAACTTAAAGGAACGTGGTGGCTCCTCACTACTGGCAATCAAAAAATATATTAGTGCCACATACAAGTGCGATGCCCAGAAACTTGCACCATTTATCAAGAGGTACTTAAAGTCAGCTGTCGGAAATGGTAAACTGATCCAAACAAAAGGAAAGGGTGCCTCTGGTTCATTTAAACTGTCTGCTGCCGCTAAAAAGGAACCGAAGCCAAAGGTTGCCTCTGTAGAAAAGAAAAGCAAACCGAAAAAGGTAACTCAATCAGCAGCAGCTAAAAAGAAAGCAATCGGTAGCAAAAAAATAACTGGTGCTGGCTCTGTTGATAAGAAACCAAAGGCCAAAAAGGCAGTCGCAACCAAAAAGACAGCCGAGAAAAAGAAAAGTGAAAAGGTAAAGGTAAAGGATGCTAAGAAAACAGGAACTGTAAAATCCAAACCTGTCGCATCGAAATCTAAGTCGAGTTCAACTAAGCCAAAAGCTAAAACAGTTGCCGTATCATCGGCTAAACCAAAAAAGGCAACCAAAAAGGCAGCTGCTGCTGCTACCGTCAAGAAGCCAAAAGCCAAGACAACTGCTAGCAAGAAGTAAATAATTAATACTTTATTGCAATCGTAATATTGAAAAAATTTTAGATATCGAATACGAAAATCTAAAATTTTATTTAAACACAGCCCTTCTCAGGGCTACAATTCCATATAACAAGAGAAAAAAAAATCAAATTTTCTAAAAATTACAAATATGTAATTTACATACATTCATACATACGTATGTACATATTAGCAACATACACAGATATTAATATTGTACGAGTCTTTTTGATTTAATGTAGGTGCATTTTTTTTTTCAGTTTAGCCTTGCAATAAACAGAAATGGTTAAAATAAAAATAACAACAATGATTTTTATCCACATTACCACTGGCTGCATGTATTTTGCAATATCCATTAAAAATATCTTAATTCTTTTTTAATATAAAATTGTGGCCCTGAAAAGGGCCTTTTTTTTAATAGGAAGCGTGTGTTTAAGCTAGGGACATTTTTATTTTGAGCTGGTATACTTGGTGACAGCTTTTGTTCCCTCACTAACAGCGTGCTTAGCAAGCTCACCCGGCAAAAGCAAACGAACAGCCGTTTGGATTTCGCGACTGGTGATGGTCGACCTCTTATTGTAGTGGGCCAAGCGGGAGGCCTCAGCAGCAATACGTTCAAAAATATCGTTTACAAAGCTATTCATTATGCTCATTGCTTTTGAAGAAATACCAGTGTCTGGGTGGACTTGCTTTAACACTTTGTAAATGTAAATAGCATAGCTCTCCTTACGCTTGCGCTTCTTCTTTTTGTCATTCTTGGTGATGTTCTTTTGAGCCTTGCCAGCCTTCTTGGCTGCTTTTCCACTAGTTTTTGGCGGCATTTCTCACTTCAAATTCAATAATTTAAATTTCACAAAACACAATTCACTTTTAACAAATGCCACCATTAGTGCGTCTTCAATTTATACATTTTTTTTGTGCATCGCTTTCTGGATAAATATATTTATTGAGTATCAACCCCTAGTTGAGCGAGTGTGTCTTTGGAAAAGGTATAAATAAAACGACAATGTACCACATCAACATCAACATTTGTGTGTGAAAAGTGAACAGTGTGTAAAACAGAAAAAAAAAAAAAAATTCTAATATGTCTGGTCGTGGTAAAGGTGGCAAAGTGAAGGGAAAGGCAAAGTCTCGCTCGAACCGAGCTGGGCTCCAGTTTCCTGTTGGCCGTATTCACCGTTTACTCCGTAAAGGAAATTATGCCGAGCGTGTTGGTGCTGGCGCTCCAGTATATTTGGCTGCTGTTATGGAATATTTGGCGGCTGAAGTTCTTGAGTTGGCTGGTAATGCTGCACGAGACAACAAAAAGACCAGAATTATACCTCGTCATCTACAATTGGCCATTCGCAACGATGAGGAATTAAACAAATTGCTTTCTGGCGTAACCATTGCACAGGGTGGTGTGCTACCCAACATTCAGGCTGTACTGCTGCCCAAGAAAACCGAAAAGAAGGCTTAAACCAATTAATACTTGCTTTAAAATAATACAACTTTGTACATACAACAAACATAAACAACCGTCCTTTTCAGGACGACCAAAAAATTAAAAGAAATTAATACAGTTTTCCATCCATGCATATAAATTGTATGTGTATGTGTAAGGAGAGCCTTACGGAATCTATGTATATGTGCATATGTGACAATTTGCTTTATTTATTTACATTAGAGATATGTACATATTCAATATATTTGTTTGTTTCATCGTTCATTATTTGTTTGACACATCAGATAGTTTAATATTAATAATTTTATATTGTAGATTCGGTTCTTATGCAACTAAAAATATGGAGATTTTGTGTATAAATTCTTTGTGTTTTGTTGTTTTTTTTTTAATAATAATTTTATTAATTTTTGTACATGTATATACATATGTATAAACTCAAATGATTATTAAACCGGTTTTATTTTTTTTATTATAAAATTTAAAATTGATAAAACAAGAACACATACTATTTTTTTCTTTTCTCTTTTGATTAATAACTTTAGTGGTCCTGAAAAGGACCGATTTTTTGAAGGGCATAATTTGTAGTTAATACATTTTGGTGTTTATAAATATTTTAACCACCGAATCCATAAAGAGTGCGGCCCTGTCTCTTCAATGCGTATACAACATCCATCGCAGTGACTGTCTTCCTTTTGGCATGTTCCGTGTAGGTTACTGCATCGCGGATTACATTTTCAAGAAATACCTTTAGGACACCACGAGTTTCCTCATAGATAAGACCAGAAATTCGCTTCACACCGCCACGACGAGCCAAACGGCGGATAGCGGGCTTCGTGATACCTTGAATATTATCACGCAATACTTTACGATGACGCTTAGCACCACCCTTTCCCAATCCTTTTCCACCTTTGCCACGACCAGTCATTTTTATTTTTCACTTTTCACTATAAACGCACTGCACAAGAGTCAGAAATAAACTAATGCTGTATGTGTTGCCATCGCTTCTATTTATACCAAAAATCAAGAAAACACGAGAGAGTAAGAAATATGTTGCATCTCGCTCAGATGCTTCGTCAGAAAGTGAACGCGAATGTTTTTCTCTCTTTCTCTTTCTAACCCACCCTGATTTTGCTATAAAAGCAGGCACCAAACGAGCTGGCTTGTTTATTGTGTTTTGAACAGTGAAGAGTGAACATAAAAAAAAAAAAAGTGTAGTGAAAACATGGCTCGTACTAAGCAAACTGCTCGAAAATCGACTGGTGGCAAGGCGCCAAGGAAGCAGCTGGCTACTAAAGCAGCACGTAAGAGTGCTCCAGCAACCGGTGGTGTAAAGAAACCACATCGTTACCGTCCCGGTACTGTTGCCCTCCGTGAAATCCGTCGTTACCAGAAGAGCACAGAACTGCTCATTCGCAAATTGCCATTCCAGCGTTTAGTGCGTGAAATCGCTCAGGACTTTAAAACCGACTTGCGTTTCCAGAGTTCTGCAGTTATGGCTTTACAAGAAGCTAGCGAAGCCTATTTGGTTGGCCTATTTGAAGATACTAACTTGTGTGCAATCCATGCCAAACGAGTGACCATAATGCCTAAGGATATTCAACTAGCCAGACGTATTCGAGGCGAGCGTGCTTAAATTAAATCTACTCGTGTAGTTACCGTCAGAGTAACTATTTCGAACACAATTTTAACGCAAAGCGCATTTTTAATACAAATCGGTCCTTTTCAGGACCACAAACTAGTCATGTCGATATTGAGATTATTATTTTCTTAATTAAACTTGATTTATTATTCAATGTGTTTTATTCGGTTATGAGTATAAATATATTATATATGTCATTTAATTATTATAAAACCGTTATATTGGGCATATAATGGTTATGTACTAGTCATATAGATATCCAGCTTTAATATTCAATCATTTTTGTTTATATTTTTAAAGGTCTGACATTTATATACAGATCGATTTGAACTTAATCAATTTTGATTTTGTATATACTAATCAAAAAGCGCAAGAACACAACATTAATTTATAATAAATATAAAAAGCATAAAAATCAATATTGGATTTTTAAATTACCTAAATTAAAATAAAATAAAAAAAATAATTTTTTCCATCCTACACGTTTAGTTTAATTGTTAGGCTTAGCAAGATTTTTAAATGATTAATAATTATTTATTGTATTATTATTTTGCCTGTTAGCTAACAAAAAAAGTGTATACAAATTTCTTCAATTGATGGTTCTACTAACAGGAATAATTATAATAGTTTAAATTTTAGCACACTGTTTATGGCATTAGCAACAAATTAAATAATAAAGTTAATTAAAAAAACAATTATATAAATATTAATTTTTTGATTTCTTTTTAATAAATATTTTTATTTTTTCAATACCAAAAACTAATATTGCATGCACTTTGCAAAATTGGTAATTTTTCACCGCATAGAGTCAATTACAATACAATTTTAGAATATGAATAAATTATATAACTCTAAATTTTTTGATTATTATCTAAAGTAAATTGTTGAAATTTTATAACAAATGAATAATTTTTTTAAAATTTTGATTTTTTCTATTTTTTATGTAGGGTTACATGGGAAAATTGCATTCTGTAATACATATAGTTGAAATTTGATTGCCTATTCAAAATGAATCCATGAAATTATATATAAAAAAATATTGGAATATAAATTCTACAACAATTATTAATATTGTGAGAAAATAATTTTTATAAATTTTGTTATTATTAAGAGTGAAAACAGCAATATACGAGCACTATTTAACAAAACTAAAACATTTTAATCGTCCAATACCAAAGACATGTTCATACGGCCGTCCTCCTCGATTCTCATTTGAATGAGGGCCTATGTCATAGCGAAATTTTCATACAATCATTATATTTAAAAGTGTATTTGGTGATATATATTTGTTTGATAATAAAGTGTATAATGTCTGATTCAGTAGCAGCAACATCAGCATCTCCTGTGGCTGGCCCAACAGCACCAGCAACGGCATCAGTTGATAAGAAGGTGGCTGCCAAAAAAACATCGGCAGCGTCGTCAACAAAGGCCAAAAAATCAACTGCTCCACCATCGCATCCACCAACTCAACAAATGGTAGACGCTTCGATTAAAAACTTAAAGGAACGTGGTGGCTCCTCACTACTGGCAATCAAAAAATATATTAGTGCCACATACAAGTGCGATGCCCAGAAACTTGCACCATTTATCAAGAGGTACTTAAAGTCAGCTGTCGGAAATGGTAAACTGATCCAAACAAAAGGAAAGGGTGCCTCTGGTTCATTTAAACTGTCTGCTGCCGCTAAAAAGGAACCGAAGCCAAAGGTTGCCTCTGTAGAAAAGAAAAGCAAACCGAAAAAGGTAACTCAATCAGCAGCAGCTAAAAAGAAAGCAATCGGTAGCAAAAAAATAACTGGTGCTGGCTCTGTTGATAAGAAACCAAAGGCCAAAAAGGCAGTCGCAACCAAAAAGACAGCCGAGAAAAAGAAAAGTGAAAAGGTAAAGGTAAAGGATGCTAAGAAAACAGGAACTGTAAAATCCAAACCTGTCGCATCGAAATCTAAGTCGAGTTCAACTAAGCCAAAAGCTAAAACAGTTGCCGTATCATCGGCTAAACCAAAAAAGGCAACCAAAAAGGCAGCTGCTGCTGCTACCGTCAAGAAGCCAAAAGCCAAGACAACTGCTAGCAAGAAGTAAATAATTAATACTTTATTGCAATCGTAATATTGAAAAAATTTTAGATATCGAATACGAAAATCTAAAATTTTATTTAAACACAGCCCTTCTCAGGGCTACAATTCCATATAACAAGAGAAAAAAAAAATCAAATTTTCTAAAAATTACAAATATGTAATTTACATACATTCATACATACGTATGTACATATTAGCAACATACACAGATATTAATATTGTACGAGTCTTTTTGATTTAATGTAGGTGCATTTTTTTTTTCAGTTTAGCCTTGCAATAAACAGAAATGGTTAAAATAAAAATAACAACAATGATTTTTATCCACATTACCACTGGCTGCATGTATTTTGCAATATCCATTAAAAATATCTTAATTCTTTTTTAATATAAAATTGTGGCCCTGAAAAGGGCCTTTTTTTTAATAGGAAGCGTGTGTTTAAGCTAGGGACATTTTTATTTTGAGCTGGTATACTTGGTGACAGCTTTTGTTCCCTCACTAACAGCGTGCTTAGCAAGCTCACCCGGCAAAAGCAAACGAACAGCCGTTTGGATTTCGCGACTGGTGATGGTCGACCTCTTATTGTAGTGGGCCAAGCGGGAGGCCTCAGCAGCAATACGTTCAAAAATATCGTTTACAAAGCTATTCATTATGCTCATTGCTTTTGAAGAAATACCAGTGTCTGGGTGGACTTGCTTTAACACTTTGTAAATGTAAATAGCATAGCTCTCCTTACGCTTGCGCTTCTTCTTTTTGTCATTCTTGGTGATGTTCTTTTGAGCCTTGCCAGCCTTCTTGGCTGCTTTTCCACTAGTTTTTGGCGGCATTTCTCACTTCAAATTCAATAATTTAAATTTCACAAAACACAATTCACTTTTAACAAATGCCACCATTAGTGCGTCTTCAATTTATACATTTTTTTTGTGCATCGCTTTCTGGATAAATATATTTATTGAGTATCAACCCCTAGTTGAGCGAGTGTGTCTTTGGAAAAGGTATAAATAAAACGACAATGTACCACATCAACATCAACATTTGTGTGTGAAAAGTGAACAGTGTGTAAAACAGAAAAAAAAAAAAAATTCTAATATGTCTGGTCGTGGTAAAGGTGGCAAAGTGAAGGGAAAGGCAAAGTCTCGCTCGAACCGAGCTGGGCTCCAGTTTCCTGTTGGCCGTATTCACCGTTTACTCCGTAAAGGAAATTATGCCGAGCGTGTTGGTGCTGGCGCTCCAGTATATTTGGCTGCTGTTATGGAATATTTGGCGGCTGAAGTTCTTGAGTTGGCTGGTAATGCTGCACGAGACAACAAAAAGACCAGAATTATACCTCGTCATCTACAATTGGCCATTCGCAACGATGAGGAATTAAACAAATTGCTTTCTGGCGTAACCATTGCACAGGGTGGTGTGCTACCCAACATTCAGGCTGTACTGCTGCCCAAGAAAACCGAAAAGAAGGCTTAAACCAATTAATACTTGCTTTAAAATAATACAACTTTGTACATACAACAAACATAAACAACCGTCCTTTTCAGGACGACCAAAAAATTAAAAGAAATTAATACAGTTTTCCATCCATGCATATAAATTGTATGTGTATGTGTAAGGAGAGCCTTACGGAATCTATGTATATGTGCATATGTGACAATTTG
The DNA here is from genome assembly GCF_018902025.1 of Drosophila willistoni. Taxonomy (NCBI): domain Eukaryota; kingdom Metazoa; phylum Arthropoda; class Insecta; order Diptera; family Drosophilidae; genus Drosophila; species Drosophila willistoni. The sequence goes on along the minus strand of NW_025814572.1, from coordinate 32,181 downwards.
CTTTATTTATTTACATTAGAGATATGTACATATTCAATATATTTGTTTGTTTCATCGTTCATTATTTGTTTGACACATCAGATAGTTTAATATTAATAATTTTATATTGTAGATTCGGTTCTTATGCAACTAAAAATATGGAGATTTTGTGTATAAATTCTTTGTGTTTTGTTGTTTTTTTTTTAATAATAATTTTATTAATTTTTGTACATGTATATACATATGTATAAACTCAAATGATTATTAAACCGGTTTTATTTTTTTTATTATAAAATTTAAAATTGATAAAACAAGAACACATACTATTTTTTTCTTTTCTCTTTTGATTAATAACTTTAGTGGTCCTGAAAAGGACCGATTTTTTGAAGGGCATAATTTGTAGTTAATACATTTTGGTGTTTATAAATATTTTAACCACCGAATCCATAAAGAGTGCGGCCCTGTCTCTTCAATGCGTATACAACATCCATCGCAGTGACTGTCTTCCTTTTGGCATGTTCCGTGTAGGTTACTGCATCGCGGATTACATTTTCAAGAAATACCTTTAGGACACCACGAGTTTCCTCATAGATAAGACCAGAAATTCGCTTCACACCGCCACGACGAGCCAAACGGCGGATAGCGGGCTTCGTGATACCTTGAATATTATCACGCAATACTTTACGATGACGCTTAGCACCACCCTTTCCCAATCCTTTTCCACCTTTGCCACGACCAGTCATTTTTATTTTTCACTTTTCACTATAAACGCACTGCACAAGAGTCAGAAATAAACTAATGCTGTATGTGTTGCCATCGCTTCTATTTATACCAAAAATCAAGAAAACACGAGAGAGTAAGAAATATGTTGCATCTCGCTCAGATGCTTCGTCAGAAAGTGAACGCGAATGTTTTTCTCTCTTTCTCTTTCTAACCCACCCTGATTTTGCTATAAAAGCAGGCACCAAACGAGCTGGCTTGTTTATTGTGTTTTGAACAGTGAAGAGTGAACATAAAAAAAAAAAAAAGTGTAGTGAAAACATGGCTCGTACTAAGCAAACTGCTCGAAAATCGACTGGTGGCAAGGCGCCAAGGAAGCAGCTGGCTACTAAAGCAGCACGTAAGAGTGCTCCAGCAACCGGTGGTGTAAAGAAACCACATCGTTACCGTCCCGGTACTGTTGCCCTCCGTGAAATCCGTCGTTACCAGAAGAGCACAGAACTGCTCATTCGCAAATTGCCATTCCAGCGTTTAGTGCGTGAAATCGCTCAGGACTTTAAAACCGACTTGCGTTTCCAGAGTTCTGCAGTTATGGCTTTACAAGAAGCTAGCGAAGCCTATTTGGTTGGCCTATTTGAAGATACTAACTTGTGTGCAATCCATGCCAAACGAGTGACCATAATGCCTAAGGATATTCAACTAGCCAGACGTATTCGAGGCGAGCGTGCTTAAATTAAATCTACTCGTGTAGTTACCGTCAGAGTAACTATTTCGAACACAATTTTAACGCAAAGCGCATTTTTAATACAAATCGGTCCTTTTCAGGACCACAAACTAGTCATGTCGATATTGAGATTATTATTTTCTTAATTAAACTTGATTTATTATTCAATGTGTTTTATTCGGTTATGAGTATAAATATATTATATATGTCATTTAATTATTATAAAACCGTTATATTGGGCATATAATGGTTATGTACTAGTCATATAGATATCCAGCTTTAATATTCAATCATTTTTGTTTATATTTTTAAAGGTCTGACATTTATATACAGATCGATTTGAACTTAATCAATTTTGATTTTGTATATACTAATCAAAAAGCGCAAGAACACAACATTAATTTATAATAAATATAAAAAGCATAAAAATCAATATTGGATTTTTAAATTACCTAAATTAAAATAAAATAAAAAAATAATTTTTTCCATCCTACACGTTTAGTTTAATTGTTAGGCTTAGCAAGATTTTTAAATGATTAATAATTATTTATTGTATTATTATTTTGCCTGTTAGCTAACAAAAAAAGTGTATACAAATTTCTTCAATTGATGGTTCTACTAACAGGAATAATTATAATAGTTTAAATTTTAGCACACTGTTTATGGCATTAGCAACAAATTAAATAATAAAGTTAATTAAAAAAACAATTATATAAATATTAATTTTTTGATTTCTTTTTAATAAATATTTTTATTTTTTCAATACCAAAAACTAATATTGCATGCACTTTGCAAAATTGGTAATTTTTCACCGCATAGAGTCAATTACAATACAATTTTAGAATATGAATAAATTATATAACTCTAAATTTTTTGATTATTATCTAAAGTAAATTGTTGAAATTTTATAACAAATGAATAATTTTTTTAAAATTTTGATTTTTTCTATTTTTTATGTAGGGTTACATGGGAAAATTGCATTCTGTAATACATATAGTTGAAATTTGATTGCCTATTCAAAATGAATCCATGAAATTATATATAAAAAAATATTGGAATATAAATTCTACAACAATTATTAATATTGTGAGAAAATAATTTTTATAAATTTTGTTATTATTAAGAGTGAAAACAGCAATATACGAGCACTATTTAACAAAACTAAAACATTTTAATCGTCCAATACCAAAGACATGTTCATACGGCCGTCCTCCTCGATTCTCATTTGAATGAGGGCCTATGTCATAGCGAAATTTTCATACAATCATTATATTTAAAAGTGTATTTGGTGATATATATTTGTTTGATAATAAAGTGTATAATGTCTGATTCAGTAGCAGCAACATCAGCATCTCCTGTGGCTGGCCCAACAGCACCAGCAACGGCATCAGTTGATAAGAAGGTGGCTGCCAAAAAAACATCGGCAGCGTCGTCAACAAAGGCCAAAAAATCAACTGCTCCACCATCGCATCCACCAACTCAACAAATGGTAGACGCTTCGATTAAAAACTTAAAGGAACGTGGTGGCTCCTCACTACTGGCAATCAAAAAATATATTAGTGCCACATACAAGTGCGATGCCCAGAAACTTGCACCATTTATCAAGAGGTACTTAAAGTCAGCTGTCGGAAATGGTAAACTGATCCAAACAAAAGGAAAGGGTGCCTCTGGTTCATTTAAACTGTCTGCTGCCGCTAAAAAGGAACCGAAGCCAAAGGTTGCCTCTGTAGAAAAGAAAAGCAAACCGAAAAAGGTAACTCAATCAGCAGCAGCTAAAAAGAAAGCAATCGGTAGCAAAAAAATAACTGGTGCTGGCTCTGTTGATAAGAAACCAAAGGCCAAAAAGGCAGTCGCAACCAAAAAGACAGCCGAGAAAAAGAAAAGTGAAAAGGTAAAGGTAAAGGATGCTAAGAAAACAGGAACTGTAAAATCCAAACCTGTCGCATCGAAATCTAAGTCGAGTTCAACTAAGCCAAAAGCTAAAACAGTTGCCGTATCATCGGCTAAACCAAAAAAGGCAACCAAAAAGGCAGCTGCTGCTGCTACCGTCAAGAAGCCAAAAGCCAAGACAACTGCTAGCAAGAAGTAAATAATTAATACTTTATTGCAATCGTAATATTGAAAAAATTTTAGATATCGAATACGAAAATCTAAAATTTTATTTAAACACAGCCCTTCTCAGGGCTACAATTCCATATAACAAGAGAAAAAAAAAATCAAATTTTCTAAAAATTACAAATATGTAATTTACATACATTCATACATACGTATGTACATATTAGCAACATACACAGATATTAATATTGTACGAGTCTTTTTGATTTAATGTAGGTGCATTTTTTTTTTCAGTTTAGCCTTGCAATAAACAGAAATGGTTAAAATAAAAATAACAACAATGATTTTTATCCACATTACCACTGGCTGCATGTATTTTGCAATATCCATTAAAAATATCTTAATTCTTTTTTAATATAAAATTGTGGCCCTGAAAAGGGCCTTTTTTTTAATAGGAAGCGTGTGTTTAAGCTAGGGACATTTTTATTTTGAGCTGGTATACTTGGTGACAGCTTTTGTTCCCTCACTAACAGCGTGCTTAGCAAGCTCACCCGGCAAAAGCAAACGAACAGCCGTTTGGATTTCGCGACTGGTGATGGTCGACCTCTTATTGTAGTGGGCCAAGCGGGAGGCCTCAGCAGCAATACGTTCAAAAATATCGTTTACAAAGCTATTCATTATGCTCATTGCTTTTGAAGAAATACCAGTGTCTGGGTGGACTTGCTTTAACACTTTGTAAATGTAAATAGCATAGCTCTCCTTACGCTTGCGCTTCTTCTTTTTGTCATTCTTGGTGATGTTCTTTTGAGCCTTGCCAGCCTTCTTGGCTGCTTTTCCACTAGTTTTTGGCGGCATTTCTCACTTCAAATTCAATAATTTAAATTTCACAAAACACAATTCACTTTTAACAAATGCCACCATTAGTGCGTCTTCAATTTATACATTTTTTTTGTGCATCGCTTTCTGGATAAATATATTTATTGAGTATCAACCCCTAGTTGAGCGAGTGTGTCTTTGGAAAAGGTATAAATAAAACGACAATGTACCACATCAACATCAACATTTGTGTGTGAAAAGTGAACAGTGTGTAAAACAGAAAAAAAAAAAAAATTCTAATATGTCTGGTCGTGGTAAAGGTGGCAAAGTGAAGGGAAAGGCAAAGTCTCGCTCGAACCGAGCTGGGCTCCAGTTTCCTGTTGGCCGTATTCACCGTTTACTCCGTAAAGGAAATTATGCCGAGCGTGTTGGTGCTGGCGCTCCAGTATATTTGGCTGCTGTTATGGAATATTTGGCGGCTGAAGTTCTTGAGTTGGCTGGTAATGCTGCACGAGACAACAAAAAGACCAGAATTATACCTCGTCATCTACAATTGGCCATTCGCAACGATGAGGAATTAAACAAATTGCTTTCTGGCGTAACCATTGCACAGGGTGGTGTGCTACCCAACATTCAGGCTGTACTGCTGCCCAAGAAAACCGAAAAGAAGGCTTAAACCAATTAATACTTGCTTTAAAATAATACAACTTTGTACATACAACAAACATAAACAACCGTCCTTTTCAGGACGACCAAAAAATTAAAAGAAATTAATACAGTTTTCCATCCATGCATATAAATTGTATGTGTATGTGTAAGGAGAGCCTTACGGAATCTATGTATATGTGCATATGTGACAATTTGCTTTATTTATTTACATTAGAGATATGTACATATTCAATATATTTGTTTGTTTCATCGTTCATTATTTGTTTGACACATCAGATAGTTTAATATTAATAATTTTATATTGTAGATTCGGTTCTTATGCAACTAAAAATATGGAGATTTTGTGTATAAATTCTTTGTGTTTTGTTGTTTTTTTTTTAATAATAATTTTATTAATTTTTGTACATGTATATACATATGTATAAACTCAAATGATTATTAAACCGGTTTTATTTTTTTTATTATAAAATTTAAAATTGATAAAACAAGAACACATACTATTTTTTTCTTTTCTCTTTTGATTAATAACTTTAGTGGTCCTGAAAAGGACCGATTTTTTGAAGGGCATAATTTGTAGTTAATACATTTTGGTGTTTATAAATATTTTAACCACCGAATCCATAAAGAGTGCGGCCCTGTCTCTTCAATGCGTATACAACATCCATCGCAGTGACTGTCTTCCTTTTGGCATGTTCCGTGTAGGTTACTGCATCGCGGATTACATTTTCAAGAAATACCTTTAGGACACCACGAGTTTCCTCATAGATAAGACCAGAAATTCGCTTCACACCGCCACGACGAGCCAAACGGCGGATAGCGGGCTTCGTGATACCTTGAATATTATCACGCAATACTTTACGATGACGCTTAGCACCACCCTTTCCCAATCCTTTTCCACCTTTGCCACGACCAGTCATTTTTATTTTTCACTTTTCACTATAAACGCACTGCACAAGAGTCAGAAATAAACTAATGCTGTATGTGTTGCCATCGCTTCTATTTATACCAAAAATCAAGAAAACACGAGAGAGTAAGAAATATGTTGCATCTCGCTCAGATGCTTCGTCAGAAAGTGAACGCGAATGTTTTTCTCTCTTTCTCTTTCTAACCCACCCTGATTTTGCTATAAAAGCAGGCACCAAACGAGCTGGCTTGTTTATTGTGTTTTGAACAGTGAAGAGTGAACATAAAAAAAAAAAAAAGTGTAGTGAAAACATGGCTCGTACTAAGCAAACTGCTCGAAAATCGACTGGTGGCAAGGCGCCAAGGAAGCAGCTGGCTACTAAAGCAGCACGTAAGAGTGCTCCAGCAACCGGTGGTGTAAAGAAACCACATCGTTACCGTCCCGGTACTGTTGCCCTCCGTGAAATCCGTCGTTACCAGAAGAGCACAGAACTGCTCATTCGCAAATTGCCATTCCAGCGTTTAGTGCGTGAAATCGCTCAGGACTTTAAAACCGACTTGCGTTTCCAGAGTTCTGCAGTTATGGCTTTACAAGAAGCTAGCGAAGCCTATTTGGTTGGCCTATTTGAAGATACTAACTTGTGTGCAATCCATGCCAAACGAGTGACCATAATGCCTAAGGATATTCAACTAGCCAGACGTATTCGAGGCGAGCGTGCTTAAATTAAATCTACTCGTGTAGTTACCGTCAGAGTAACTATTTCGAACACAATTTTAACGCAAAGCGCATTTTTAATACAAATCGGTCCTTTTCAGGACCACAAACTAGTCATGTCGATATTGAGATTATTATTTTCTTAATTAAACTTGATTTATTATTCAATGTGTTTTATTCGGTTATGAGTATAAATATATTATATATGTCATTTAATTATTATAAAACCGTTATATTGGGCATATAATGGTTATGTACTAGTCATATAGATATCCAGCTTTAATATTCAATCATTTTTGTTTATATTTTTAAAGGTCTGACATTTATATACAGATCGATTTGAACTTAATCAATTTTGATTTTGTATATACTAATCAAAAAGCGCAAGAACACAACATTAATTTATAATAAATATAAAAAGCATAAAAATCAATATTGGATTTTTAAATTACCTAAATTAAAATAAAATAAAAAAAATAATTTTTTCCATCCTACACGTTTAGTTTAATTGTTAGGCTTAGCAAGATTTTTAAATGATTAATAATTATTTATTGTATTATTATTTTGCCTGTTAGCTAACAAAAAAAGTGTATACAAATTTCTTCAATTGATGGTTCTACTAACAGGAATAATTATAATAGTTTAAATTTTAGCACACTGTTTATGGCATTAGCAACAAATTAAATAATAAAGTTAATTAAAAAAACAATTATATAAATATTAATTTTTTGATTTCTTTTTAATAAATATTTTTATTTTTTCAATACCAAAAACTAATATTGCATGCACTTTGCAAAATTGGTAATTTTTCACCGCATAGAGTCAATTACAATACAATTTTAGAATATGAATAAATTATATAACTCTAAATTTTTTGATTATTATCTAAAGTAAATTGTTGAAATTTTATAACAAATGAATAATTTTTTTAAAATTTTGATTTTTTCTATTTTTTATGTAGGGTTACATGGGAAAATTGCATTCTGTAATACATATAGTTGAAATTTGATTGCCTATTCAAAATGAATCCATGAAATTATATATAAAAAAATATTGGAATATAAATTCTACAACAATTATTAATATTGTGAGAAAATAATTTTTATAAATTTTGTTATTATTAAGAGTGAAAACAGCAATATACGAGCACTATTTAACAAAACTAAAACATTTTAATCGTCCAATACCAAAGACATGTTCATACGGCCGTCCTCCTCGATTCTCATTTGAATGAGGGCCTATGTCATAGCGAAATTTTCATACAATCATTATATTTAAAAGTGTATTTGGTGATATATATTTGTTTGATAATAAAGTGTATAATGTCTGATTCAGTAGCAGCAACATCAGCATCTCCTGTGGCTGGCCCAACAGCACCAGCAACGGCATCAGTTGATAAGAAGGTGGCTGCCAAAAAAACATCGGCAGCGTCGTCAACAAAGGCCAAAAAATCAACTGCTCCACCATCGCATCCACCAACTCAACAAATGGTAGACGCTTCGATTAAAAACTTAAAGGAACGTGGTGGCTCCTCACTACTGGCAATCAAAAAATATATTAGTGCCACATACAAGTGCGATGCCCAGAAACTTGCACCATTTATCAAGAGGTACTTAAAGTCAGCTGTCGGAAATGGTAAACTGATCCAAACAAAAGGAAAGGGTGCCTCTGGTTCATTTAAACTGTCTGCTGCCGCTAAAAAGGAACCGAAGCCAAAGGTTGCCTCTGTAGAAAAGAAAAGCAAACCGAAAAAGGTAACTCAATCAGCAGCAGCTAAAAAGAAAGCAATCGGTAGCAAAAAAATAACTGGTGCTGGCTCTGTTGATAAGAAACCAAAGGCCAAAAAGGCAGTCGCAACCAAAAAGACAGCCGAGAAAAAGAAAAGTGAAAAGGTAAAGGTAAAGGATGCTAAGAAAACAGGAACTGTAAAATCCAAACCTGTCGCATCGAAATCTAAGTCGAGTTCAACTAAGCCAAAAGCTAAAACAGTTGCCGTATCATCGGCTAAACCAAAAAAGGCAACCAAAAAGGCAGCTGCTGCTGCTACCGTCAAGAAGCCAAAAGCCAAGACAACTGCTAGCAAGAAGTAAATAATTAATACTTTATTGCAATCGTAATATTGAAAAAATTTTAGATATCGAATACGAAAATCTAAAATTTTATTTAAACACAGCCCTTCTCAGGGCTACAATTCCATATAACAAGAGAAAAAAAAAATCAAATTTTCTAAAAATTACAAATATGTAATTTACATACATTCATACATACGTATGTACATATTAGCAACATACACAGATATTAATATTGTACGAGTCTTTTTGATTTAATGTAGGTGCATTTTTTTTTTCAGTTTAGCCTTGCAATAAACAGAAATGGTTAAAATAAAAATAACAACAATGATTTTTATCCACATTACCACTGGCTGCATGTATTTTGCAATATCCATTAAAAATATCTTAATTCTTTTTTAATATAAAATTGTGGCCCTGAAAAGGGCCTTTTTTTTAATAGGAAGCGTGTGTTTAAGCTAGGGACATTTTTATTTTGAGCTGGTATACTTGGTGACAGCTTTTGTTCCCTCACTAACAGCGTGCTTAGCAAGCTCACCCGGCAAAAGCAAACGAACAGCCGTTTGGATTTCGCGACTGGTGATGGTCGACCTCTTATTGTAGTGGGCCAAGCGGGAGGCCTCAGCAGCAATACGTTCAAAAATATCGTTTACAAAGCTATTCATTATGCTCATTGCTTTTGAAGAAATACCAGTGTCTGGGTGGACTTGCTTTAACACTTTGTAAATGTAAATAGCATAGCTCTCCTTACGCTTGCGCTTCTTCTTTTTGTCATTCTTGGTGATGTTCTTTTGAGCCTTGCCAGCCTTCTTGGCTGCTTTTCCACTAGTTTTTGGCGGCATTTCTCACTTCAAATTCAATAATTTAAATTTCACAAAACACAATTCACTTTTAACAAATGCCACCATTAGTGCGTCTTCAATTTATACATTTTTTTTGTGCATCGCTTTCTGGATAAATATATTTATTGAGTATCAACCCCTAGTTGAGCGAGTGTGTCTTTGGAAAAGGTATAAATAAAACGACAATGTACCACATCAACATCAACATTTGTGTGTGAAAAGTGAACAGTGTGTAAAACAGAAAAAAAAAAAAAATTCTAATATGTCTGGTCGTGGTAAAGGTGGCAAAGTGAAGGGAAAGGCAAAGTCTCGCTCGAACCGAGCTGGGCTCCAGTTTCCTGTTGGCCGTATTCACCGTTTACTCCGTAAAGGAAATTATGCCGAGCGTGTTGGTGCTGGCGCTCCAGTATATTTGGCTGCTGTTATGGAATATTTGGCGGCTGAAGTTCTTGAGTTGGCTGGTAATGCTGCACGAGACAACAAAAAGACCAGAATTATACCTCGTCATCTACAATTGGCCATTCGCAACGATGAGGAATTAAACAAATTGCTTTCTGGCGTAACCATTGCACAGGGTGGTGTGCTACCCAACATTCAGGCTGTACTGCTGCCCAAGAAAACCGAAAAGAAGGCTTAAACCAATTAATACTTGCTTTAAAATAATACAACTTTGTACATACAACAAACATAAACAACCGTCCTTTTCAGGACGACCAAAAAATTAAAAGAAATTAATACAGTTTTCCATCCATGCATATAAATTGTATGTGTATGTGTAAGGAGAGCCTTACGGAATCTATGTATATGTGCATATGTGACAATTTGCTTTATTTATTTACATTAGAGATATGTACATATTCAATATATTTGTTTGTTTCATCGTTCATTATTTGTTTGACACATCAGATAGTTTAATATTAATAATTTTATATTGTAGATTCGGTTCTTATGCAACTAAAAATATGGAGATTTTGTGTATAAATTCTTTGTGTTTTGTTGTTTTTTTTTTAATAATAATTTTATTAATTTTTGTACATGTATATACATATGTATAAACTCAAATGATTATTAAACCGGTTTTATTTTTTTTATTATAAAATTTAAAATTGATAAAACAAGAACACATACTATTTTTTTCTTTTCTCTTTTGATTAATAACTTTAGTGGTCCTGAAAAGGACCGATTTTTTGAAGGGCATAATTTGTAGTTAATACATTTTGGTGTTTATAAATATTTTAACCACCGAATCCATAAAGAGTGCGGCCCTGTCTCTTCAATGCGTATACAACATCCATCGCAGTGACTGTCTTCCTTTTGGCATGTTCCGTGTAGGTTACTGCATCGCGGATTACATTTTCAAGAAATACCTTTAGGACACCACGAGTTTCCTCATAGATAAGACCAGAAATTCGCTTCACACCGCCACGACGAGCCAAACGGCGGATAGCGGGCTTCGTGATACCTTGAATATTATCACGCAATACTTTACGATGACGCTTAGCACCACCCTTTCCCAATCCTTTTCCACCTTTGCCACGACCAGTCATTTTTATTTTTCACTTTTCACTATAAACGCACTGCACAAGAGTCAGAAATAAACTAATGCTGTATGTGTTGCCATCGCTTCTATTTATACCAAAAATCAAGAAAACACGAGAGAGTAAGAAATATGTTGCATCTCGCTCAGATGCTTCGTCAGAAAGTGAACGCGAATGTTTTTCTCTCTTTCTCTTTCTAACCCACCCTGATTTTGCTATAAAAGCAGGCACCAAACGAGCTGGCTTGTTTATTGTGTTTTGAACAGTGAAGAGTGAACATAAAAAAAAAAAAAGTGTAGTGAAAACATGGCTCGTACTAAGCAAACTGCTCGAAAATCGACTGGTGGCAAGGCGCCAAGGAAGCAGCTGGCTACTAAAGCAGCACGTAAGAGTGCTCCAGCAACCGGTGGTGTAAAGAAACCACATCGTTACCGTCCCGGTACTGTTGCCCTCCGTGAAATCCGTCGTTACCAGAAGAGCACAGAACTGCTCATTCGCAAATTGCCATTCCAGCGTTTAGTGCGTGAAATCGCTCAGGACTTTAAAACCGACTTGCGTTTCCAGAGTTCTGCAGTTATGGCTTTACAAGAAGCTAGCGAAGCCTATTTGGTTGGCCTATTTGAAGATACTAACTTGTGTGCAATCCATGCCAAACGAGTGACCATAATGCCTAAGGATATTCAACTAGCCAGACGTATTCGAGGCGAGCGTGCTTAAATTAAATCTACTCGTGTAGTTACCGTCAGAGTAACTATTTCGAACACAATTTTAACGCAAAGCGCATTTTTAATACAAATCGGTCCTTTTCAGGACCACAAACTAGTCATGTCGATATTGAGATTATTATTTTCTTAATTAAACTTGATTTATTATTCAATGTGTTTTATTCGGTTATGAGTATAAATATATTATATATGTCATTTAATTATTATAAAACCGTTATATTGGGCATATAATGGTTATGTACTAGTCATATAGATATCCAGCTTTAATATTCAATCATTTTTGTTTATATTTTTAAAGGTCTGACATTTATATACAGATCGATTTGAACTTAATCAATTTTGATTTTGTATATACTAATCAAAAAGCGCAAGAACACAACATTAATTTATAATAAATATAAAAAGCATAAAAATCAATATTGGATTTTTAAATTACCTAAATTAAAATAAAATAAAAAAATAATTTTTTCCATCCTACACGTTTAGTTTAATTGTTAGGCTTAGCAAGATTTTTAAATGATTAATAATTATTTATTGTATTATTATTTTGCCTGTTAGCTAACAAAAAAAGTGTATACAAATTTCTTCAATTGATGGTTCTACTAACAGGAATAATTATAATAGTTTAAATTTTAGCACACTGTTTATGGCATTAGCAACAAATTAAATAATAAAGTTAATTAAAAAAACAATTATATAAATATTAATTTTTTGATTTCTTTTTAATAAATATTTTTATTTTTTCAATACCAAAAACTAATATTGCATGCACTTTGCAAAATTGGTAATTTTTCACCGCATAGAGTCAATTACAATACAATTTTAGAATATGAATAAATTATATAACTCTAAATTTTTTGATTATTATCTAAAGTAAATTGTTGAAATTTTATAACAAATGAATAATTTTTTTAAAATTTTGATTTTTTCTATTTTTTATGTAGGGTTACATGGGAAAATTGCATTCTGTAATACATATAGTTGAAATTTGATTGCCTATTCAAAATGAATCCATGAAATTATATATAAAAAAATATTGGAATATAAATTCTACAACAATTATTAATATTGTGAGAAAATAATTTTTATAAATTTTGTTATTATTAAGAGTGAAAACAGCAATATACGAGCACTATTTAACAAAACTAAAACATTTTAATCGTCCAATACCAAAGACATGTTCATACGGCCGTCCTCCTCGATTCTCATTTGAATGAGGGCCTATGTCATAGCGAAATTTTCATACAATCATTATATTTAAAAGTGTATTTGGTGATATATATTTGTTTGATAATAAAGTGTATAATGTCTGATTCAGTAGCAGCAACATCAGCATCTCCTGTGGCTGGCCCAACAGCACCAGCAACGGCATCAGTTGATAAGAAGGTGGCTGCCAAAAAAACATCGGCAGCGTCGTCAACAAAGGCCAAAAAATCAACTGCTCCACCATCGCATCCACCAACTCAACAAATGGTAGACGCTTCGATTAAAAACTTAAAGGAACGTGGTGGCTCCTCACTACTGGCAATCAAAAAATATATTAGTGCCACATACAAGTGCGATGCCCAGAAACTTGCACCATTTATCAAGAGGTACTTAAAGTCAGCTGTCGGAAATGGTAAACTGATCCAAACAAAAGGAAAGGGTGCCTCTGGTTCATTTAAACTGTCTGCTGCCGCTAAAAAGGAACCGAAGCCAAAGGTTGCCTCTGTAGAAAAGAAAAGCAAACCGAAAAAGGTAACTCAATCAGCAGCAGCTAAAAAGAAAGCAATCGGTAGCAAAAAAATAACTGGTGCTGGCTCTGTTGATAAGAAACCAAAGGCCAAAAAGGCAGTCGCAACCAAAAAGACAGCCGAGAAAAAGAAAAGTGAAAAGGTAAAGGTAAAGGATGCTAAGAAAACAGGAACTGTAAAATCCAAACCTGTCGCATCGAAATCTAAGTCGAGTTCAACTAAGCCAAAAGCTAAAACAGTTGCCGTATCATCGGCTAAACCAAAAAAGGCAACCAAAAAGGCAGCTGCTGCTGCTACCGTCAAGAAGCCAAAAGCCAAGACAACTGCTAGCAAGAAGTAAATAATTAATACTTTATTGCAATCGTAATATTGAAAAAATTTTAGATATCGAATACGAAAATCTAAAATTTTATTTAAACACAGCCCTTCTCAGGGCTACAATTCCATATAACAAGAGAAAAAAAAATCAAATTTTCTAAAAATTACAAATATGTAATTTACATACATTCATACATACGTATGTACATATTAGCAACATACACAGATATTAATATTGTACGAGTCTTTTTGATTTAATGTAGGTGCATTTTTTTTTTCAGTTTAGCCTTGCAATAAACAGAAATGGTTAAAATAAAAATAACAACAATGATTTTTATCCACATTACCACTGGCTGCATGTATTTTGCAATATCCATTAAAAATATCTTAATTCTTTTTTAATATAAAATTGTGGCCCTGAAAAGGGCCTTTTTTTTAATAGGAAGCGTGTGTTTAAGCTAGGGACATTTTTATTTTGAGCTGGTATACTTGGTGACAGCTTTTGTTCCCTCACTAACAGCGTGCTTAGCAAGCTCACCCGGCAAAAGCAAACGAACAGCCGTTTGGATTTCGCGACTGGTGATGGTCGACCTCTTATTGTAGTGGGCCAAGCGGGAGGCCTCAGCAGCAATACGTTCAAAAATATCGTTTACAAAGCTATTCATTATGCTCATTGCTTTTGAAGAAATACCAGTGTCTGGGTGGACTTGCTTTAACACTTTGTAAATGTAAATAGCATAGCTCTCCTTACGCTTGCGCTTCTTCTTTTTGTCATTCTTGGTGATGTTCTTTTGAGCCTTGCCAGCCTTCTTGGCTGCTTTTCCACTAGTTTTTGGCGGCATTTCTCACTTCAAATTCAATAATTTAAATTTCACAAAACACAATTCACTTTTAACAAATGCCACCATTAGTGCGTCTTCAATTTATACATTTTTTTTGTGCATCGCTTTCTGGATAAATATATTTATTGAGTATCAACCCCTAGTTGAGCGAGTGTGTCTTTGGAAAAGGTATAAATAAAACGACAATGTACCACATCAACATCAACATTTGTGTGTGAAAAGTGAACAGTGTGTAAAACAGAAAAAAAAAAAAAATTCTAATATGTCTGGTCGTGGTAAAGGTGGCAAAGTGAAGGGAAAGGCAAAGTCTCGCTCGAACCGAGCTGGGCTCCAGTTTCCTGTTGGCCGTATTCACCGTTTACTCCGTAAAGGAAATTATGCCGAGCGTGTTGGTGCTGGCGCTCCAGTATATTTGGCTGCTGTTATGGAATATTTGGCGGCTGAAGTTCTTGAGTTGGCTGGTAATGCTGCACGAGACAACAAAAAGACCAGAATTATACCTCGTCATCTACAATTGGCCATTCGCAACGATGAGGAATTAAACAAATTGCTTTCTGGCGTAACCATTGCACAGGGTGGTGTGCTACCCAACATTCAGGCTGTACTGCTGCCCAAGAAAACCGAAAAGAAGGCTTAAACCAATTAATACTTGCTTTAAAATAATACAACTTTGTACATACAACAAACATAAACAACCGTCCTTTTCAGGACGACCAAAAAATTAAAAGAAATTAATACAGTTTTCCATCCATGCATATAAATTGTATGTGTATGTGTAAGGAGAGCCTTACGGAATCTATGTATATGTGCATATGTGACAATTTGCTTTATTTATTTACATTAGAGATATGTACATATTCAATATATTTGTTTGTTTCATCGTTCATTATTTGTTTGACACATCAGATAGTTTAATATTAATAATTTTATATTGTAGATTCGGTTCTTATGCAACTAAAAATATGGAGATTTTGTGTATAAATTCTTTGTGTTTTGTTGTTTTTTTTTTAATAATAATTTTATTAATTTTTGTACATGTATATACATATGTATAAACTCAAATGATTATTAAACCGGTTTTATTTTTTTTATTATAAAATTTAAAATTGATAAAACAAGAACACATACTATTTTTTTCTTTTCTCTTTTGATTAATAACTTTAGTGGTCCTGAAAAGGACCGATTTTTTGAAGGGCATAATTTGTAGTTAATACATTTTGGTGTTTATAAATATTTTAACCACCGAATCCATAAAGAGTGCGGCCCTGTCTCTTCAATGCGTATACAACATCCATCGCAGTGACTGTCTTCCTTTTGGCATGTTCCGTGTAGGTTACTGCATCGCGGATTACATTTTCAAGAAATACCTTTAGGACACCACGAGTTTCCTCATAGATAAGACCAGAAATTCGCTTCACACCGCCACGACGAGCCAAACGGCGGATAGCGGGCTTCGTGATACCTTGAATATTATCACGCAATACTTTACGATGACGCTTAGCACCACCCTTTCCCAATCCTTTTCCACCTTTGCCACGACCAGTCATTTTTATTTTTCACTTTTCACTATAAACGCACTGCACAAGAGTCAGAAATAAACTAATGCTGTATGTGTTGCCATCGCTTCTATTTATACCAAAAATCAAGAAAACACGAGAGAGTAAGAAATATGTTGCATCTCGCTCAGATGCTTCGTCAGAAAGTGAACGCGAATGTTTTTCTCTCTTTCTCTTTCTAACCCACCCTGATTTTGCTATAAAAGCAGGCACCAAACGAGCTGGCTTGTTTATTGTGTTTTGAACAGTGAAGAGTGAACATAAAAAAAAAAAAAGTGTAGTGAAAACATGGCTCGTACTAAGCAAACTGCTCGAAAATCGACTGGTGGCAAGGCGCCAAGGAAGCAGCTGGCTACTAAAGCAGCACGTAAGAGTGCTCCAGCAACCGGTGGTGTAAAGAAACCACATCGTTACCGTCCCGGTACTGTTGCCCTCCGTGAAATCCGTCGTTACCAGAAGAGCACAGAACTGCTCATTCGCAAATTGCCATTCCAGCGTTTAGTGCGTGAAATCGCTCAGGACTTTAAAACCGACTTGCGTTTCCAGAGTTCTGCAGTTATGGCTTTACAAGAAGCTAGCGAAGCCTATTTGGTTGGCCTATTTGAAGATACTAACTTGTGTGCAATCCATGCCAAACGAGTGACCATAATGCCTAAGGATATTCAACTAGCCAGACGTATTCGAGGCGAGCGTGCTTAAATTAAATCTACTCGTGTAGTTACCGTCAGAGTAACTATTTCGAACACAATTTTAACGCAAAGCGCATTTTTAATACAAATCGGTCCTTTTCAGGACCACAAACTAGTCATGTCGATATTGAGATTATTATTTTCTTAATTAAACTTGATTTATTATTCAATGTGTTTTATTCGGTTATGAGTATAAATATATTATATATGTCATTTAATTATTATAAAACCGTTATATTGGGCATATAATGGTTATGTACTAGTCATATAGATATCCAGCTTTAATATTCAATCATTTTTGTTTATATTTTTAAAGGTCTGACATTTATATACAGATCGATTTGAACTTAATCAATTTTGATTTTGTATATACTAATCAAAAAGCGCAAGAACACAACATTAATTTATAATAAATATAAAAAGCATAAAAATCAATATTGGATTTTTAAATTACCTAAATTAAAATAAAATAAAAAAAATAATTTTTTCCATCCTACACGTTTAGTTTAATTGTTAGGCTTAGCAAGATTTTTAAATGATTAATAATTATTTATTGTATTATTATTTTGCCTGTTAGCTAACAAAAAAAGTGTATACAAATTTCTTCAATTGATGGTTCTACTAACAGGAATAATTATAATAGTTTAAATTTTAGCACACTGTTTATGGCATTAGCAACAAATTAAATAATAAAGTTAATTAAAAAAACAATTATATAAATATTAATTTTTTGATTTCTTTTTAATAAATATTTTTATTTTTTCAATACCAAAAACTAATATTGCATGCACTTTGCAAAATTGGTAATTTTTCACCGCATAGAGTCAATTACAATACAATTTTAGAATATGAATAAATTATATAACTCTAAATTTTTTGATTATTATCTAAAGTAAATTGTTGAAATTTTATAACAAATGAATAATTTTTTTAAAATTTTGATTTTTTCTATTTTTTATGTAGGGTTACATGGGAAAATTGCATTCTGTAATACATATAGTTGAAATTTGATTGCCTATTCAAAATGAATCCATGAAATTATATATAAAAAAATATTGGAATATAAATTCTACAACAATTATTAATATTGTGAGAAAATAATTTTTATAAATTTTGTTATTATTAAGAGTGAAAACAGCAATATACGAGCACTATTTAACAAAACTAAAACATTTTAATCGTCCAATACCAAAGACATGTTCATACGGCCGTCCTCCTCGATTCTCATTTGAATGAGGGCCTATGTCATAGCGAAATTTTCATACAATCATTATATTTAAAAGTGTATTTGGTGATATATATTTGTTTGATAATAAAGTGTATAATGTCTGATTCAGTAGCAGCAACATCAGCATCTCCTGTGGCTGGCCCAACAGCACCAGCAACGGCATCAGTTGATAAGAAGGTGGCTGCCAAAAAAACATCGGCAGCGTCGTCAACAAAGGCCAAAAAATCAACTGCTCCACCATCGCATCCACCAACTCAACAAATGGTAGACGCTTCGATTAAAAACTTAAAGGAACGTGGTGGCTCCTCACTACTGGCAATCAAAAAATATATTAGTGCCACATACAAGTGCGATGCCCAGAAACTTGCACCATTTATCAAGAGGTACTTAAAGTCAGCTGTCGGAAATGGTAAACTGATCCAAACAAAAGGAAAGGGTGCCTCTGGTTCATTTAAACTGTCTGCTGCCGCTAAAAAGGAACCGAAGCCAAAGGTTGCCTCTGTAGAAAAGAAAAGCAAACCGAAAAAGGTAACTCAATCAGCAGCAGCTAAAAAGAAAGCAATCGGTAGCAAAAAAATAACTGGTGCTGGCTCTGTTGATAAGAAACCAAAGGCCAAAAAGGCAGTCGCAACCAAAAAGACAGCCGAGAAAAAGAAAAGTGAAAAGGTAAAGGTAAAGGATGCTAAGAAAACAGGAACTGTAAAATCCAAACCTGTCGCATCGAAATCTAAGTCGAGTTCAACTAAGCCAAAAGCTAAAACAGTTGCCGTATCATCGGCTAAACCAAAAAAGGCAACCAAAAAGGCAGCTGCTGCTGCTACCGTCAAGAAGCCAAAAGCCAAGACAACTGCTAGCAAGAAGTAAATAATTAATACTTTATTGCAATCGTAATATTGAAAAAATTTTAGATATCGAATACGAAAATCTAAAATTTTATTTAAACACAGCCCTTCTCAGGGCTACAATTCCATATAACAAGAGAAAAAAAAATCAAATTTTCTAAAAATTACAAATATGTAATTTACATACATTCATACATACGTATGTACATATTAGCAACATACACAGATATTAATATTGTACGAGTCTTTTTGATTTAATGTAGGTGCATTTTTTTTTTCAGTTTAGCCTTGCAATAAACAGAAATGGTTAAAATAAAAATAACAACAATGATTTTTATCCACATTACCACTGGCTGCATGTATTTTGCAATATCCATTAAAAATATCTTAATTCTTTTTTAATATAAAATTGTGGCCCTGAAAAGGGCCTTTTTTTTAATAGGAAGCGTGTGTTTAAGCTAGGGACATTTTTATTTTGAGCTGGTATACTTGGTGACAGCTTTTGTTCCCTCACTAACAGCGTGCTTAGCAAGCTCACCCGGCAAAAGCAAACGAACAGCCGTTTGGATTTCGCGACTGGTGATGGTCGACCTCTTATTGTAGTGGGCCAAGCGGGAGGCCTCAGCAGCAATACGTTCAAAAATATCGTTTACAAAGCTATTCATTATGCTCATTGCTTTTGAAGAAATACCAGTGTCTGGGTGGACTTGCTTTAACACTTTGTAAATGTAAATAGCATAGCTCTCCTTACGCTTGCGCTTCTTCTTTTTGTCATTCTTGGTGATGTTCTTTTGAGCCTTGCCAGCCTTCTTGGCTGCTTTTCCACTAGTTTTTGGCGGCATTTCTCACTTCAAATTCAATAATTTAAATTTCACAAAACACAATTCACTTTTAACAAATGCCACCATTAGTGCGTCTTCAATTTATACATTTTTTTTGTGCATCGCTTTCTGGATAAATATATTTATTGAGTATCAACCCCTAGTTGAGCGAGTGTGTCTTTGGAAAAGGTATAAATAAAACGACAATGTACCACATCAACATCAACATTTGTGTGTGAAAAGTGAACAGTGTGTAAAACAGAAAAAAAAAAAAAATTCTAATATGTCTGGTCGTGGTAAAGGTGGCAAAGTGAAGGGAAAGGCAAAGTCTCGCTCGAACCGAGCTGGGCTCCAGTTTCCTGTTGGCCGTATTCACCGTTTACTCCGTAAAGGAAATTATGCCGAGCGTGTTGGTGCTGGCGCTCCAGTATATTTGGCTGCTGTTATGGAATATTTGGCGGCTGAAGTTCTTGAGTTGGCTGGTAATGCTGCACGAGACAACAAAAAGACCAGAATTATACCTCGTCATCTACAATTGGCCATTCGCAACGATGAG
The DNA here is from genome assembly GCF_018902025.1 of Drosophila willistoni. Taxonomy (NCBI): domain Eukaryota; kingdom Metazoa; phylum Arthropoda; class Insecta; order Diptera; family Drosophilidae; genus Drosophila; species Drosophila willistoni. The sequence goes on along the minus strand of NW_025814572.1, from coordinate 11,841 downwards.
GAATTAAACAAATTGCTTTCTGGCGTAACCATTGCACAGGGTGGTGTGCTACCCAACATTCAGGCTGTACTGCTGCCCAAGAAAACCGAAAAGAAGGCTTAAACCAATTAATACTTGCTTTAAAATAATACAACTTTGTACATACAACAAACATAAACAACCGTCCTTTTCAGGACGACCAAAAAATTAAAAGAAATTAATACAGTTTTCCATCCATGCATATAAATTGTATGTGTATGTGTAAGGAGAGCCTTACGGAATCTATGTATATGTGCATATGTGACAATTTGCTTTATTTATTTACATTAGAGATATGTACATATTCAATATATTTGTTTGTTTCATCGTTCATTATTTGTTTGACACATCAGATAGTTTAATATTAATAATTTTATATTGTAGATTCGGTTCTTATGCAACTAAAAATATGGAGATTTTGTGTATAAATTCTTTGTGTTTTGTTGTTTTTTTTTTAATAATAATTTTATTAATTTTTGTACATGTATATACATATGTATAAACTCAAATGATTATTAAACCGGTTTTATTTTTTTTATTATAAAATTTAAAATTGATAAAACAAGAACACATACTATTTTTTTCTTTTCTCTTTTGATTAATAACTTTAGTGGTCCTGAAAAGGACCGATTTTTTGAAGGGCATAATTTGTAGTTAATACATTTTGGTGTTTATAAATATTTTAACCACCGAATCCATAAAGAGTGCGGCCCTGTCTCTTCAATGCGTATACAACATCCATCGCAGTGACTGTCTTCCTTTTGGCATGTTCCGTGTAGGTTACTGCATCGCGGATTACATTTTCAAGAAATACCTTTAGGACACCACGAGTTTCCTCATAGATAAGACCAGAAATTCGCTTCACACCGCCACGACGAGCCAAACGGCGGATAGCGGGCTTCGTGATACCTTGAATATTATCACGCAATACTTTACGATGACGCTTAGCACCACCCTTTCCCAATCCTTTTCCACCTTTGCCACGACCAGTCATTTTTATTTTTCACTTTTCACTATAAACGCACTGCACAAGAGTCAGAAATAACTAATGCTGTATGTGTTGCCATCGCTTCTATTTATACCAAAAATCAAGAAAACACGAGAGAGTAAGAAATATGTTGCATCTCGCTCAGATGCTTCGTCAGAAAGTGAACGCGAATGTTTTTCTCTCTTTCTCTTTCTAACCCACCCTGATTTTGCTATAAAAGCAGGCACCAAACGAGCTGGTTGTTTATTGTGTTTTGAACAGTGAAGAGTGAACATAAAAAAAAAAAAAGTGTAGTGAAAACATGGCTCGTACTAAGCAAACTGCTCGAAAATCGACTGGTGGCAAGGCGCCAAGGAAGCAGCTGGCTACTAAAGCAGCACGTAAGAGTGCTCCAGCAACCGGTGGTGTAAAGAAACCACATCGTTACCGTCCCGGTACTGTTGCCCTCCGTGAAATCCGTCGTTACCAGAAGAGCACAGAACTGCTCATTCGCAAATTGCCATTCCAGCGTTTAGTGCGTGAAATCGCTCAGGACTTTAAAACCGACTTGCGTTTCCAGAGTTCTGCAGTTATGGCTTTACAAGAAGCTAGCGAAGCCTATTTGGTTGGCCTATTTGAAGATACTAACTTGTGTGCAATCCATGCCAAACGAGTGACCATAATGCCTAAGGATATTCAACTAGCCAGACGTATTCGAGGCGAGCGTGCTTAAATTAAATCTACTCGTGTAGTTACCGTCAGAGTAACTATTTCGAACACAATTTTAACGCAAAGCGCATTTTTAATACAAATCGGTCCTTTTCAGGACCACAAACTAGTCATGTCGATATTGAGATTATTATTTTCTTAATTAAACTTGATTTATTATTCAATGTGTTTTATTCGGTTATGAGTATAAATATATTATATATGTCATTTAATTATTATAAAACCGTTATATTGGGCATATAATGGTTATGTACTAGTCATATAGATATCCAGCTTTAATATTCAATCATTTTTGTTTATATTTTTAAAGGTCTGACATTTATATACAGATCGATTTGAACTTAATCAATTTTGATTTTGTATATACTAATCAAAAAGCGCAAGAACACAACATTAATTTATAATAAATATAAAAAGCATAAAAATCAATATTGGATTTTTAAATTACCTAAATTAAAATAAAATAAAAAAAATAATTTTTTCCATCCTACACGTTTAGTTTAATTGTTAGGCTTAGCAAGATTTTTAAATGATTAATAATTATTTATTGTATTATTATTTTGCCTGTTAGCTAACAAAAAAAGTGTATACAAATTTCTTCAATTGATGGTTCTACTAACAGGAATAATTATAATAGTTTAAATTTTAGCACACTGTTTATGGCATTAGCAACAAATTAAATAATAAAGTTAATTAAAAAAACAATTATATAAATATTAATTTTTTGATTTCTTTTTAATAAATATTTTTATTTTTTCAATACCAAAAACTAATATTGCATGCACTTTGCAAAATTGGTAATTTTTCACCGCATAGAGTCAATTACAATACAATTTTAGAATATGAATAAATTATATAACTCTAAATTTTTTGATTATTATCTAAAGTAAATTGTTGAAATTTTATAACAAATGAATAATTTTTTTAAAATTTTGATTTTTTCTATTTTTTATGTAGGGTTACATGGGAAAATTGCATTCTGTAATACATATAGTTGAAATTTGATTGCCTATTCAAAATGAATCCATGAAATTATATATAAAAAAATATTGGAATATAAATTCTACAACAATTATTAATATTGTGAGAAAATAATTTTTATAAATTTTGTTATTATTAAGAGTGAAAACAGCAATATACGAGCACTATTTAACAAAACTAAAACATTTTAATCGTCCAATACCAAAGACATGTTCATACGGCCGTCCTCCTCGATTCTCATTTGAATGAGGGCCTATGTCATAGCGAAATTTTCATACAATCATTATATTTAAAAGTGTATTTGGTGATATATATTTGTTTGATAATAAAGTGTATAATGTCTGATTCAGTAGCAGCAACATCAGCATCTCCTGTGGCTGGCCCAACAGCACCAGCAACGGCATCAGTTGATAAGAAGGTGGCTGCCAAAAAAACATCGGCAGCGTCGTCAACAAAGGCCAAAAAATCAACTGCTCCACCATCGCATCCACCAACTCAACAAATGGTAGACGCTTCGATTAAAAACTTAAAGGAACGTGGTGGCTCCTCACTACTGGCAATCAAAAAATATATTAGTGCCACATACAAGTGCGATGCCCAGAAACTTGCACCATTTATCAAGAGGTACTTAAAGTCAGCTGTCGGAAATGGTAAACTGATCCAAACAAAAGGAAAGGGTGCCTCTGGTTCATTTAAACTGTCTGCTGCCGCTAAAAAGGAACCGAAGCCAAAGGTTGCCTCTGTAGAAAAGAAAAGCAAACCGAAAAAGGTAACTCAATCAGCAGCAGCTAAAAAGAAAGCAATCGGTAGCAAAAAAATAACTGGTGCTGGCTCTGTTGATAAGAAACCAAAGGCCAAAAAGACAGCCGAGAAAAAGAAAAGTGAAAAGGTAAAGGTAAAGGATGCTAAGAAAACAGGAACTGTAAAATCCAAACCTGTCGCATCGAAATCTAAGTCGAGTTCAACTAAGCCAAAAGCTAAAACAGTTGCCGTATCATCGGCTAAACCAAAAAAGGCAACCAAAAAGGCAGCTGCTGCTGCTACCGTCAAGAAGCCAAAAGCCAAGACAACTGCTAGCAAGAAGTAAATAATTAATACTTTATTGCAATCGTAATATTGAAAAAATTTTAGATATCGAATACGAAAATCTAAAATTTTATTTAAACACAGCCCTTCTCAGGGCTACAATTCCATATAACAAGAGAAAAAAAAAATCAAATTTTCTAAAAATTACAAATATGTAATTTACATACATTCATACATACGTATGTACATATTAGCAACATACACAGATATTAATATTGTACGAGTCTTTTTGATTTAATGTAGGTGCATTTTTTTTTTCAGTTTAGCCTTGCAATAAACAGAAATGGTTAAAATAAAAATAACAACAATGATTTTTATCCACATTACCACTGGCTGCATGTATTTTGCAATATCCATTAAAAATATCTTAATTCTTTTTTAATATAAAATTGTGGCCCTGAAAAGGGCCTTTTTTTTAATAGGAAGCGTGTGTTTAAGCTAGGGACATTTTTATTTTGAGCTGGTATACTTGGTGACAGCTTTTGTTCCCTCACTAACAGCGTGCTTAGCAAGCTCACCCGGCAAAAGCAAACGAACAGCCGTTTGGATTTCGCGACTGGTGATGGTCGACCTCTTATTGTAGTGGGCCAAGCGGGAGGCCTCAGCAGCAATACGTTCAAAAATATCGTTTACAAAGCTATTCATTATGCTCATTGCTTTTGAAGAAATACCAGTGTCTGGGTGGACTTGCTTTAACACTTTGTAAATGTAAATAGCATAGCTCTCCTTACGCTTGCGCTTCTTCTTTTTGTCATTCTTGGTGATGTTCTTTTGAGCCTTGCCAGCCTTCTTGGCTGCTTTTCCACTAGTTTTTGGCGGCATTTCTCACTTCAAATTCAATAATTTAAATTTCACAAAACACAATTCACTTTTAACAAATGCCACCATTAGTGCGTCTTCAATTTATACATTTTTTTTGTGCATCGCTTTCTGGATAAATATATTTATTGAGTATCAACCCCTAGTTGAGCGAGTGTGTCTTTGGAAAAGGTATAAATAAAACGACAATGTACCACATCAACATCAACATTTGTGTGTGAAAAGTGAACAGTGTGTAAAACAGAAAAAAAAAAAAATTCTAATATGTCTGGTCGTGGTAAAGGTGGCAAAGTGAAGGGAAAGGCAAAGTCTCGCTCGAACCGAGCTGGGCTCCAGTTTCCTGTTGGCCGTATTCACCGTTTACTCCGTAAAGGAAATTATGCCGAGCGTGTTGGTGCTGGCGCTCCAGTATATTTGGCTGCTGTTATGGAATATTTGGCGGCTGAAGTTCTTGAGTTGGCTGGTAATGCTGCACGAGACAACAAAAAGACCAGAATTATACCTCGTCATCTACAATTGGCCATTCGCAACGATGAGGAATTAAACAAATTGCTTTCTGGCGTAACCATTGCACAGGGTGGTGTGCTACCCAACATTCAGGCTGTACTGCTGCCCAAGAAAACCGAAAAGAAGGCTTAAACCAATTAATACTTGCTTTAAAATAATACAACTTTGTACATACAACAAACATAAACAACCGTCCTTTTCAGGACGACCAAAAAATTAAAAGAAATTAATACAGTTTTCCATCCATGCATATAAATTGTATGTGTATGTGTAAGGAGAGCCTTACGGAATCTATGTATATGTGCATATGTGACAATTTGCTTTATTTATTTACATTAGAGATATGTACATATTCAATATATTTGTTTGTTTCATCGTTCATTATTTGTTTGACACATCAGATAGTTTAATATTAATAATTTTATATTGTAGATTCGGTTCTTATGCAACTAAAAATATGGAGATTTTGTGTATAAATTCTTTGTGTTTTGTTGTTTTTTTTTAATAATAATTTTATTAATTTTTGTACATGTATATACATATGTATAAACTCAAATGATTATTAAACCGGTTTTATTTTTTTTATTATAAAATTTAAAATTGATAAAACAAGAACACATACTATTTTTTTCTTTTCTCTTTTGATTAATAACTTTAGTGGTCCTGAAAAGGACCGATTTTTTGAAGGGCATAATTTGTAGTTAATACATTTTGGTGTTTATAAATATTTTAACCACCGAATCCATAAAGAGTGCGGCCCTGTCTCTTCAATGCGTATACAACATCCATCGCAGTGACTGTCTTCCTTTTGGCATGTTCCGTGTAGGTTACTGCATCGCGGATTACATTTTCAAGAAATACCTTTAGGACACCACGAGTTTCCTCATAGATAAGACCAGAAATTCGCTTCACACCGCCACGACGAGCCAAACGGCGGATAGCGGGCTTCGTGATACCTTGAATATTATCACGCAATACTTTACGATGACGCTTAGCACCACCCTTTCCCAATCCTTTTCCACCTTTGCCACGACCAGTCATTTTTATTTTTCACTTTTCACTATAAACGCACTGCACAAGAGTCAGAAATAAACTAATGCTGTATGTGTTGCCATCGCTTCTATTTATACCAAAAATCAAGAAAACACGAGAGAGTAAGAAATATGTTGCATCTCGCTCAGATGCTTCGTCAGAAAGTGAACGCGAATGTTTTTCTCTCTTTCTCTTTCTAACCCACCCTGATTTTGCTATAAAAGCAGGCACCAAACGAGCTGGCTTGTTTATTGTGTTTTGAACAGTGAAGAGTGAACATAAAAAAAAAAAAAGTGTAGTGAAAACATGGCTCGTACTAAGCAAACTGCTCGAAAATCGACTGGTGGCAAGGCGCCAAGGAAGCAGCTGGCTACTAAAGCAGCACGTAAGAGTGCTCCAGCAACCGGTGGTGTAAAGAAACCACATCGTTACCGTCCCGGTACTGTTGCCCTCCGTGAAATCCGTCGTTACCAGAAGAGCACAGAACTGCTCATTCGCAAATTGCCATTCCAGCGTTTAGTGCGTGAAATCGCTCAGGACTTTAAAACCGACTTGCGTTTCCAGAGTTCTGCAGTTATGGCTTTACAAGAAGCTAGCGAAGCCTATTTGGTTGGCCTATTTGAAGATACTAACTTGTGTGCAATCCATGCCAAACGAGTGACCATAATGCCTAAGGATATTCAACTAGCCAGACGTATTCGAGGCGAGCGTGCTTAAATTAAATCTACTCGTGTAGTTACCGTCAGAGTAACTATTTCGAACACAATTTTAACGCAAAGCGCATTTTTAATACAAATCGGTCCTTTTCAGGACCACAAACTAGTCATGTCGATATTGAGATTATTATTTTCTTAATTAAACTTGATTTATTATTCAATGTGTTTTATTCGGTTATGAGTATAAATATATTATATATGTCATTTAATTATTATAAAACCGTTATATTGGGCATATAATGGTTATGTACTAGTCATATAGATATCCAGCTTTAATATTCAATCATTTTTGTTTATATTTTAAAGGTCTGACATTTATATACAGATCGATTTGAACTTAATCAATTTTGATTTTGTATATACTAATCAAAAAGCGCAAGAACACAACATTAATTTATAATAAATATAAAAAGCATAAAATCAATATTGGATTTTTAAATTACCTAAATTAAAATAAAATAAAAAAAATAATTTTTTCCATCCTACACGTTTAGTTTAATTGTTAGGCTTAGCAAGATTTTTAAATGATTAATAATTATTTATTGTATTATTATTTTGCCTGTTAGCTAACAAAAAAAGTGTATACAAATTTCTTCAATTGATGGTTCTACTAACAGGAATAATTATAATAGTTTAAATTTTAGCACACTGTTTATGGCATTAGCAACAAATTAAATAATAAAGTTAATTAAAAAACAATTATATAAATATTAATTTTTGATTTCTTTTAATAAATATTTTTATTTTTTCAATACCAAAAACTAATATTGCATGCACTTTGCAAAATTGGTAATTTTTCACCGCATAGAGTCAATTACAATACAATTTTAGAATATGAATAAATTATATAACTCTAAATTTTTTGATTATTATCTAAAGTAAATTGTTGAAATTTTATAACAAATGAATAATTTTTTTAAAATTTTGATTTTTTCTATTTTTTATGTAGGGTTACATGGGAAAATTGCATTCTGTAATACATATAGTTGAAATTTGATTGCCTATTCAAAATGAATCCATGAAATTATATATAAAAATTCTACAACAATTATTAATATTGTGAGAAAATAATTTTTATAAATTTTGTTATTATTAAGAGTGAAAACAGCAATATACGAGCACTATTTAACAAAACTAAAACATTTTAATCGTCCAATACCAAAGACATGTTCATACGGCCGTCCTCCTCGATTCTCATTTGAATGAGGGCCTATGTCATAGCGAAATTTTCATACAATCATTATATTTAAAAGTGTATTTGGTGATATATATTTGTTTGATAATAAAGTGTATAATGTCTGATTCAGTAGCAGCAACATCAGCATCTCCTGTGGCTGGCCCAACAGCACCAGCAACGGCATCAGTTGATAAGAAGGTGGCTGCCAAAAAAACATCGGCAGCGTCGTCAACAAAGGCCAAAAAATCAACTGCTCCACCATCGCATCCACCAACTCAACAAATGGTAGACGCTTCGATTAAAAACTTAAAGGAACGTGGTGGCTCCTCACTACTGGCAATCAAAAAATATATTAGTGCCACATACAAGTGCGATGCCCAGAAACTTGCACCATTTATCAAGAGGTACTTAAAGTCAGCTGTCGGAAATGGTAAACTGATCCAAACAAAAGGAAAGGGTGCCTCTGGTTCATTTAAACTGTCTGCTGCCGCTAAAAAGGAACCGAAGCCAAAGGTTGCCTCTGTAGAAAAGAAAAGCAAACCGAAAAAGGTAACTCAATCAGCAGCAGCTAAAAAGAAAGCAATCGGTAGCAAAAAATAACTGGTGCTGGCTCTGTTGATAAGAAACCAAAGGCCAAAAAGGCAGTCGCAACCAAAAAGACAGCCGAGAAAAAGAAAAGTGAAAAGGTAAAGGTAAAGGATGCTAAGAAAACAGGAACTGTAAAATCCAAACCTGTCGCATCGAAATCTAAGTCGAGTTCAACTAAGCCAAAAGCTAAAACAGTTGCCGTATCATCGGCTAAACCAAAAAAGGCAACCAAAAAGGCAGCTGCTGCTGCTACCGTCAAGAAGCCAAAAGCCAAGACAACTGCTAGCAAGAAGTAAATAATTAATACTTTATTGCAATCGTAATATTGAAAAAATTTAGATATCGAATACGAAAATCTAAAATTTATTAAACACAGCCTTCTCAGGGCTACAATTCCATATAACAAGAGAAAAAAAAATCAAATTTCTAAAAATTACAAATATGTAATTTACATACATTCATACATACGTATGTACATATTAGCAACATACACAGATATTAATATTGTACGAGTCTTTTTGATTTAATGTAGGTGCATTTTTTTTTCAGTTTAGCCTTGCAATAAACAGAAATGGTTAAATAAAATAACAACAATGATTTTATCCACATTACCACTGGTGCATGTATTTGCAATATCCATTAAAAATATCTTAATTCTTTTTAATATAAATGTGGCCCTGAAAAGGGCCTTTTTTTAATAGGAAGCGTGTGTTAAGCTAGGGACATTTTATTTGAGCTGGTATACTTGGGACAGCTTTGTCCCTCACTAACAGCGTGCTTAGCAAGCTCACCCGGCAAAAGCAAACGAACAGCCGTTGGATTCGCGACTGGTGATGGTCGACCTCTTATGTAGTGGGCCAAGCGGGAGCCTCAGCAGCAATACGTTCAAAAATATCGTTACAAAGCTATTCATATGCTCATTGCTTTGAAGAATACATGTCGGTGGACTTGCTTAACACTTTGTAAAATGTAAATAGCATAGCTCTCCTTACGCTGCGCTTCTTCTTTGTCATTCTTGGTGATGTTCTTTGAGCCTTGCCAGCCTTCTGGCTGCTTTCCACTAGTTTGGCGGCATTTCTCACTTCAAATCAATAATTTAAATTCACAAAACACAATTCACTTTTAACAAATGCCACCATTAGTGCGTCTCAATTATACATTTTTTTGTGCATCGCTTCTGGATAAATATATTTTGGAGTATCAACCCCTATGAGCGATGTGTTTTGGAAAGGTATAAATAAAACGACAATTACCACATCAACATCAACATGTGTGTGAAAAGGAACAGTGTGTAAAACAGAAAAAAAAAAAAAAATTCTAATATGTCTGTCGTGTAAAGGTGGCAAAGTGAAGGGAAAGGCAAAGTCTCGCTCGAACCGAGCTGGGCTCCATTCCTGTGGCCTACAGTACCACTCCGTAAAGGAAATTATGCCGAGCGGTTGGTGCGGCGCTCCAGTATATTTGGCTGCTGTTATGGAATATTTGGCGCTGAAGTTCTTGAGTTGGCTGGTAATGCTGCACGAGACAACAAAAAGACCAGAATTATACCTCGTCATCTACAATTGGCCATTCGCAACGATGAGGAATTAAACAAATTGCTTTCTGGCGTAACCATTGCACAGGGTGGTGTGCTACCCAACATTCAGGCTGTACTTCTGCCCAAGAAAACCGAAAAGAAGGCTTAAACCAATTAATACTTGCTTTAAAATAATACAACTTTGTACATACAACAAACATAAACAACCGTCCTTTTCAGGACGACCAAAAATTAAAAGAATTAATACAGTTTTCCATCATATAAATTGTATGTGTATGTGTAAGGAGAGCCTTACGAATCTATGTATATGTGCATATGTGACATTTGCTTATTATTTACATTAGAGATATGTACATTCAATAATTTGTTTGTTTCATCGTTCATTATTTGTTTGACACATCAGATAGTTTATATTAATATTTTATATTGTAATTCGGTCTTATGCAACTAAAATATGGAGATTTTGTGATAAATTCTTTGGTTGTTGTTTTTTTTTAATAATAATTTATTAATTTTGTACATGTATATACATATGTATAAACTCAAATGATTATTAAACCGGTTTTATTTTTTATTATAAAATTTAAAATGATAAACAAGAACACATACTATTTTTCTTTCTCTTTGATTAATAACTTAGTGTCCTGAAAAGGACCGATTTTTTGAAGGGCATAATTGTAGTTAATACATTTTGGTGTTATAAATATTTTAACCACCGAATCCATAAAGAGTGCGGCCTGTCTCTTCAATGCGTATACAACATCCATCGCAGTGACTGTCTTCCTTTTGGCATGTTCCGTGTAGGTTACTGCATCGCGGATACATTTTCAACTTTAGGACCCACGAGTTTCCTCATAATAAGACAGAAATTCGCTTCACACCGCCACACGAGCCAAACGGCGATAGCGGGCTTCGTATACCTTGAATTTATCACGCAATACTTTACGATGACGCTTAGCACCACCCTTTCCCAATCCTTTTCCACCTTTGCCCGACCAGTCATTTTTATTTTTCACTTTTCACTATAACGCACTGCACAAGATCAGAAATAAAACTTGTATTGTGCCATCGCTCTATTTATACCAAAAATCAAGAAAACACGAGAGAGTAAGAATATGTTGCATCTCGCTCAATGCTTCGTCAGAAAGTGAACGCGAATGTTTTTCTCTCTTTCTCTTTCTAACCCACCCTGATTTTGCTATAAAAGCAGGCACCAACGCTGTTGTTTATTGGTTTTACAGTGTGAAGAGGAACATAAAAAAAAAAAAAGTGTAGTGAACATGGCTCGTACTAAGCAAACTGCTCGAAATCGACTGGTGGCAAGGCGCCAAGGAAGCAGCTGGCTACTAAAGCAGCACGTAAGAGTGCTCCAGCCCGGTGTGTAGAAACCACATCGTTACCGTCCCGGTATGTTGCCCTCCTGAAATCCGTCGTTACCAGAAGAGCAGAACTGCTCATTCGCAAATTGCCATTCCAGCGTTTAGTGCGTGAATCGCTCAGGGACTTTAAACCGACTTGCGTTCCAGAGTTCTGCAGTTATGGCTTACAAGAAGCTAGCGAAGCCTATTTGGTTTGGCCTATTTGAAGATACAATTGTGTGCATCCATGCAAACGAGTGACCATATGCCTAAGGATATTAACTAGCAGACGTATTCGAGGCGAGCGTGCTTAAATAAATCTACTC
>NW_025814571.1:0-67285 GCF_018902025.1 Drosophila willistoni | reverse complement strand
TTCTTCCTTTTTGGATGACATCTTTTAAGTCCTTTTCGTTTAAGTGACCAAAACGTTCATGCCACTCCCTGATACTTGTTTTGTTTCCGACTGCTAAATGGCCATTTCCTCGACATGGTATAGGTCATGTTTTCGCTGTGCGACAAAACTACTTGCCCATTGGATACCTGTATTATTTCTGCAAAATTCTTCTTAAATAACACATTAAAACCGTGGTCACATATCTTCGCTATTGACAGTAGATTTTCTCTAATATCTGGTACATACAGTGTGTTCAAAAGGTTTGCAGAAAACTTACAGTTACCGACCCGATTCCATTAATTGCTGTACTTTCGCCGTTTGCTAGTTTTAACTCTTGCGATTTTTCTGCGTACGTTTTTATTAAAACCTTTCCTTCTTTGAACACATATGTGACGTTGCTCCAGAGTCCAGGCACCATCCCTTTAGGCTTGTGCGTGTAAGATTTGCTTCTTGTATGTACATACTTGTATATGACTCACTGTTTTCTCCGGAGTTTTTCGGAAATTTCTTGGGACTTCGCCGCCTTGTGCCCCACCTTTGGCCCACCTTTGGCCCCACCTGCCTTGGACGACCCTGATGCACCATTATTGAATCTCTTATTTATCATCAGTGCCCTGGTGATGATTTCCTTTGTTTCGATTTCGCGCTTCGTATTCATCCATAATTTTACCTTTAGTGCTTCAGGTGTAATTAAATTGTCCTGCGACTCGATTGCTATACGAAATGTTTCGTATTCTTCTGATATACTGTACAGTAGCAAGATCGAGATTAAATCATTTATGTTGATTACTTCAGTTTCATTTATTTTGTCTACAATGTCAAAAAACTTATCGACGTGATCTCGCATGTCGCCGCCGGGGCCTAATTTCAGCAAAATCAAAGACTTCAGTAGTGTGGCTTTGCGTGCGGGACCCGTGTACTGGTAGATGCTATGCAACTTTTTCCATACTTCGTTGAAGTTTCACAGTTTTTTATTTGTTTAATTCTGTTGTCGCCATGGCCAGAATTAAGTCAGATTTTGCCTTAGCATCTTCTTTCACCCACTGTGCAGCATTTTGTTCTGGTCTTTACACATGTATTGTTCACATATTTCCACGTATCATTTTTGATCAAAAGTGCTTCCATTTGAATTTTCCAAGTATCAAAATTTTCTTTGCCTAACGGCTCTATACGTACACTTGCGACACTCATTTTTTATGTTCTGTTTCTCTTTATTTAACTGTTTCTATTGTGTTCTCTCTCGCACGTTTTTCTTGATTTAGCTACACAAGCAAAGGCCGACCGCGAAGCTACACAAGCAACGTAAAAAAAACGGCAGTTCGGCGCCACACAGGCGAGACACAAAAATCTTTCTAGAACTTTTTCGCCACAACTTTTACACTTTTTACTTTATTTTCACTATTCTGAATCCATCGAATTATTGGCGCAGTGGAAGGTTGCTGGGCCATAACCTGTTGAGATTTATTCAACTTCATGGGTTTACAGAGTTATTGATGGATATGTATATATTAGTAGTGAATATATTATTTTGTGGTAGAACTATGAGAAACACGACCGGCACAGACGGTGCCATATACGAGAGTGCGCCCTGACGCGTATAGGGTTGCCAGATGGGCCGGTGACCAAGTAGGCTGTGTGGTATATACATACATATGTATTGCTATGCAATTGGACTTTTGGACAATCAGAATTTCGAAGAATGGAAAAAAATGCACTTCCTAATCACAAATATTATCGGGAAATACCATGTAACCCTTGAAACTGGTCAGGTATGTACATACAAGTATACAGAAGTGTGTAGGTCGCTATGGAAGAGCGGGAATCCTCACACTTTTGTAAGTTTGTAATGGGATATAATAAGAAATTTTGTACTTATCAGGAATTCCGCCGATGCAAACTGGAATAGCGGATGGATATCCGGCTCGAAGGACCAATGTTCGTGGAGGGCGGAAGGATCCCAAATAAGACGCAAGTGGTTGGCGGTGGCCAATTTCTGCAGGGGTCTGGTGAGTGAGTAATGCAATTAAAACGCGCGAGAACTTCGTTTAAGATTAATTCTGGTTTATTTCTATTTATGTTACATGTTAGATGTCCCGGCACACACGAGAATATTTCGGGTTGAAAAAAGGTATATTATCGAAAGCAATGAAAGAACGGGTGTTCGGGTTAGATGCTCGTACTGGATTGAATATGGCGACTTATAGGAGAACCCTTCGTCACCCTCCTCAGTATGACCGAATTCGGTTTTGGAAAAAACCCTACCCCTCACTCTCTGCTGTTCACCCGGTGGCGTGAACAACATTCAAATTATGGGATCTGGGTTTTATATCCAATATTATCTCATATGTAAATTTCATAGCATACTCCGATTTTTATGAAAATGTTTCTTCTAGTTCTTCTTATTGCGAATACATCTGCAGCCTACTTGGTCACCCGCCCATCTGGCAACCCTATACGCGTCAGGGCGCACTCTCGTCAGTGTTGCCATTTTAGCTTATTTCAAGCTAGATCTAGCATATTTCAAACCTCAATTGCTTGAAAATTTCTGAAAATGCTTATAGCCTGAAATCTAGCTTATTTTCTATTACAAAATGCTTATTTTAGCCTGAAAAAAATTTGCTCCCAAAACATTGTTTTTTATAATTGATACTTCTTTTGGTAATTTTAAGAGTGTAATCGATTAAAAATCGAAAAATCGCGTTTTGGTATTTTTTTGCACATCACTTATTGTAAGCGTGTTTAGAAATTGTGTTTATTGCTGTGGTTAATAAAATGCCGAAAACTATTTACAAACAACATTTTCGCGATGCATGGCTGGAAGATTCGGAATTTAAGGAGTGGTTGCGAAAAGTGCCTGGCGACCAAGGCAAAGCATACTGCTGCTTTTGTAAATGCACAGTCTCTGCTAAATTGTTTGACATTCGACAGCATGCAGCAGCTAAAAAGCATAGGGTGGCAGTTGGTGCAGGTACTCAAAGCAACAAATTAAACTTTGTTAAAAAATCTTCGAAAACGGAGGAACAAGAAGCGGCATTATGCTTATATATCGCTGAGCACTCGTCCATAGCGCCAATTGACCATTTGTCGCAGTTATGCTCACAAGAATTCAAGGCCTGTGACGCTGCTGTCCAAATTAAATTAAAAAGAACAAAATGCACCGCAATTATAAACAACGTCTTGCTCAACACTTTAAGGAGGACCTACAGAGGGACATTGGCGCATCAAAATTTAGCTTAATGCTGGACGAGTCCACTGATATACAGCTGCGAACTTAAAAATAGCACCACTTGCTCAGGTTTTGTTTCCAATGGATTCTTAGCTTTAATCAAAGGTTTTTAGGAACATGTGAATACATTTTAAATGTAAAGTACTTACTACTAATGAAAACAAAAAAAAAATTATAATAATATTCAGCGTTTTCAAAGTTCTTTAAGGATCTTCTTGACCTACTCAAAAAATACCCGAAATTAAAAATAGCACCACTTGCAGTATTTTGCAAAATACCGTCATATTTCGCAGGGTTGCATTGTAAAAAACACGTGTTTAAGAGACCCTGGCTTAAGGTCAATTTTAAAAGCACTGGCACTAAAAAAAACTCCGAAAAATATAAGTATAATGGGTCGCGGAAAACATTGCTCTGTGGAAAAGCGGAAGCTCATCCAAAGCCTGATTTTGGAAGGAAAGTCGTATCGTGAAGTTGGAAAACTGCACGGTTGTTCCAACAAAATGATTCAAAATGCCATAAATTTTAAACCGAAGCCTGAAACTCGCGGACGAAAGCCAAACTAAAGCAACAAGAAGTACGCCGCTTAATCAGAGAGAGCAATAAGGATCCCTTTAAGGCTGCAACCGACCTGAAAAAGGACTTGAACATTTCAAGTAGCGTCCAAACAGTGCGAAAATACCTGCGGCAGAACAATCTAAAAGCCTGTAGCCCCAGAAAGGTTCCACTTTTAAACGCGAGACATATTTCCAATCGACTAAAGTTTGCAAAAAGTCATGAGAATTGGCCTGTCGAAAAGTGGAGGAACGTACTATGGACTGATGAAAGCAAAGTTGTTATGTATGGTGGAAAAGGCTCCAGAGCATTCGTCCGGCGTCCACAGAACTTGGAATTCAATTCCAAATACACAATAAAGACTGTTAAACATGGAGGGTCCAGTGTGATGATATGGGCTGTTCTCGTATTATGGTGTCGGTCCAATATACTGGATCAAAACGATTATGGATCAGCATGTGTATGTCAATATCTTGGAGACGGTGATGCTGCCATACGCTGAGGACAATATGCCGCTAATATGGGTCTTTCAACAGGACAACGACCCAAAGCATACCAGTAGGAAAGCCAAGCAGTGGTTCTCGGAAAATTCTCTTAATGTAATGGAGTGCCGGCACAGTCACCAGACCTAAACCCCATGAAAATCTTTGGTCTGACATTAAAAAAGCTGTTGCTATTGCAAACCAACCAACAATGAGGCGCTTTGGGAAGTAGTCCAGGAGTCCTGGAACAAAATTCCGGTCAAACGCTGTCAAGACCTGGTTGACTCAATGCCAAGACGTTGTGCAGCGGTTATTGCCAATAAGGGCAATGCAACCAAGTATTAAGTTTATAGTTTAATAATATGTTTAATAGTTAATCATAACTTGTTAATGAATTTTGTTTTTTTTTATTTTTTTTAATTTTGAGTAAATATTTGAAAAGTGGTGCTATTTTTAGTTTCGGGTATTTTTTGAGTAGGTCAAGAAGATCCTTAAAGAACTTTGAAAACGCTGAATATTATTATAATTTTTTTTTTGTTTTCATTAGTAGTAAGTATTTTACATTTAAAAATGTATTCACATGTTCCTAAAAACCTTTAAATAAAGCTAAGAATCCATTGGAAACAAAACCTGTAAGTGTGACAAAATTGCTTGGTAAACATAAGTTATAAAATTTGTACTTGTACTCGTTTGAATTTGTTCGTTTAAATTTTAAAGGGCAGTGTTTACATATATATGTGTGTCTTCTTTTAATATATAGGTGTAGTAATTAATTACTTCAGCGTTGATAAGAAAATCATGGTGACAACATTTTTAAGTTTAATTCAAATTAATACTGGGGATGCAATGACTATTGCAGAGGCAGTAAAGTCCACTCTTCATAATTGGAATATAAATATATCCAATATGATTGGAATTGGTACGGACAACGCAAGCGTCATGACAGGCGTTAAAAAAAGCGTATTTACCGAATTAAAAAAAAGTGTGCCAAATCTTATACTGATAAAGTGCGTTTGCCATTCCGTCCAATTGGCTGTAAACCATTCGACGAAAAACAAATTTTCCAGACCAATTGGAATTTCTCATTTCGGTTACGTACTCATGGTTTTGCAAAAGTTCCATGTGGCAAATGAATTACAAAGTTTTGTATGAGTGTATAAATAATGGGCAGGTACATGTTTATATGTTTTTGTGGAGTTTTGTCAACCGTGCTCGTCAAAAAATTATATGTGTTTATGTTTAATTTCAATGTTCGTCTCATTTTTTTGTAAGTAGACTAACCTTCTTTTAGTTTCGTATTAGCCGTGTAAATATTTTATGGTATTGACTCTTTCTTTGTTGTAACCTAGGTACCCTTAAAAATTCCGAATTTGTGAGACAAGGTGGTTATCGATAGAAACTGCAGTTTCACGCATAGAAGAGCAATGGGATGAGCTAAAACTCCACTTTGGTTTAGCTGCGAGTTCCGAAAAGTGCCACAAGGCAAAAATACTACATGGGCTTTACTGTGATAGTAAAAACAGGCTTTATTTAATGTTTTTAAAGGCAAACACAGCATGCAGAATTTAAACAAATTATTTCAAAGTGAAGAGGCGGAATCCTCAAAACTACTTAATGAAATCATAACTTCTATCAATTCGCTCAAATCCAAAATAATACCTCCCGATGCGAATATAGATGTTATAAAAGATGATTTAAATTGTGCCGTTTCTGATTTGTATATGGGTTATGCTTTTGAAAAAGAAATTAAAGAACCTCAATACATGGACGACAAGACTGAAATTAGAAATAGGTGCATGCACTTTATAAAGGAGCTTATTATCCAGCTCAGAAATAGGTAAGCTTTAAAAACATTTGATTAAAATAATATATTATCTATTCTAATCTTCCATTCAAATTTCAGACTACCTGATAACTATGAGGTATTAAATAAATTGCAAGTTTTTTCGGTTGAAAATGTACTGCGAACAACCAAAATACAGAAGATATTATATCTGTATTAAAAAATGTTCAGTGTGAAGAAATAGATAAAATTATGTGCCAATTTGAGAAAATTCACCTAATTCCATGGGAAAATACAAGGAATACTATTCAGTTTTGGGCTGAAGTATTAAATTATAAAGATGCGGGCCAAAACAAATCCTTCGAAGAAATTGCATTATTTGCAGTAAAAATCCTTTCGTTACCGTGGTCAAATGCAGCGGTTGAACGTGTGTTCAGTCAAATGAACGTTATTAAAACCGAGCTGAGGAATAAAATGAATGTGAAAACGCTCAACTCAATATTAAGCATACGGTTTGTTTTAAAAATGTTTAATTGTTCAATGTATACTAATCAATTATTTAAGCAGATATGGATTGCGTCGTCATGGCAAATGTTGCCATAACTACCAGCTGCCCACATATTATTTAAATTTAATCCGTACAGCCGAAAAATATTCGGACTCTAATAAAGATGAAGAAGTGGATGAAATAATTCCATTTATTTAACAAAAATTCTAATTTATCTGGTGTTTTTTTGGTTAGCTTATTTTTTAGCCGATTTTAAATTTTTTTAGCTTATTCTAGCTTCTTTTTTTTGTAAATATAGCTTATTTTGACCCTTAAAATCTGGCAACACTGACTCTCGTATATGGCACCGTCTGTGCCGGTCGTGTTTCTCATAGTTCTACCACAAATAATATATTCACTACTAATATATATATATCCATCAATAACTCTGTAAACCCATGAAGTTGAATAAATCTCAACAGGTTATGGGCCCAGCAACCTTCCACTGCGCCAATAATTCGATGGATTCAGAATAGTGAAAATAAAGTAAAAAGTGTAAAAGTTGTGGCGAAAAAGTTCTAGAAAGATTTTTGTGTCTCGCCTGTGTGGCGCCGAACTGCCGGTTTTTTTACATTGCTTGTGTAGCTTCGCGGTCGGCCTTTGCTTGTGTAGCTAAGTCAAGAAAAAACGTGCGAGAGAGAACACAATAGAAAACAGTTAAATAAAGAGAAACAGAACATAAAAAATGAGTGTCGCAAGTGTACGTATAGAGCCGTTAGGCAAAGAAAATTTTGATACTTGGAAAATTCAAATGGAAGCACTTTTGATCAAAAATGATACGTGGAAATATGTGAACAATACATGTGTAAAGACAGAACAAAATGCTGCACAGTGGGTGAAAGAAGATGCTAAGGCAAAATCTGACTTAATTCTGGCCATGGCGACAACAGAATTAAAACAAATAAAAAACTGTGAAACTTCAAACGAAGTATGGAAAAAGTTGCATAGCATCTACCAGTACACGGGTCCCGCACGCAAAGCCACACTACTGAAGTCTTTGATTTTGCTGAAATTAGGCCCCGGCGGCGACATGCGAGATCACGTCGATAAGTTTTTTGACATTGTAGACAAAATAAATGAAACTGAAGTAATCAACATAAATGATTTTATCTCGATCTTGCTACTGTACAGTATATCAGAAGAATACGAAACATTTCGTATAGCAATCGAGTCGCAGGACAATTTAATTACACCTGAAGCACTAAAGGTAAAATTATTGGATGAATACGAAGCGCGAAATCGAAACAAAGGAAAATCATCACCAGGGGCACTGATGATAAATAAGAGATTCAATAATGGTGCACCAGGGTCGTCCAAGGCAGGTGGTTTTAAATACAAATGTTATAATTGTGGAAAGGTTGGGCACAAGGCGGCGAAATGTCCCAAGAAATTTCCGAAAAACTCCGGAGAAAACAGTGAGTCATATACAAGTATGTACATACAAGAAGCAAATCTTACACGCACAAGCCTAAAGGGATGGTGCCTGGACTCTGGAGCAACGTCACATATGTGTTCAAAGAAGGAAAGGTTTAATAAAACGTACGCAGAAAAATCGCAAGAGTTAAAACTAGCAAACGGCGAAAGTACAGCAATTAATGGAATCGGGTCGGTAACTTTTAAACCAAACTGTAAGTTTTCTGCAAACCTTTTGAACACACTGTATGTACCAGATATTAGAGAAAATCTACTGTCAATAGCGAAGATATGTGACCACGGTTTTAATGTGTTATTTAAGAAGAATTTTGCAGAAATAATACAGGTATCCAATGGGCAAGTAGTTTTTGTCGCACAGCGAAAACATGACCTATACCATGTATCAGGGAGTGACATGAACGTTTTGGTCACTTAAACGAAAAGGACTTAAAAGATGTCATCCAAAAAGGAAGAGTACATGGTGCATGCGTAAATATAAATGAAGTAAGTAAGTCGTCTCGCCGACTTAGGTATACCATACACCAGTAAAGCAAATATTTCAACTTTATTAAACAAATGCATTTTCACATGCTTTTTACTAGCATATCTTAGTATCTCGCGCACTCAAGCATACGAGCACCTTAGCGCCACCACCAGCCAGGCCTTATGGAAAAACGTTTATATGCATAACTCTACTGTTTTTTGTCCGATTTTGATCAAATTTGGTATTTTGCTAGATATTAGATATTAAATTTAAGTGTGCCAAATTTGATTGCATAAGGTAAAAAAATACGGGAGATAATCAAGTTTTTCAAATTACGGGGGCGGAAAAGGGCGTGTCAAAATTTGTATACATAAAAAATGTGTGCATTTACTAAGCGAATATACATACCAAATATGGTGTCTCTAGCTGGAATAGTTTTTGAGATAAACGCTTTTATTAAATTGCGGGGGCGGAAAGGGGCGTGGCAAAAATTTGAAATAAACTTGTTCACTCTACATACTACACGAGTCTACATACAAAATTTGGTGGCTCTAGCTCTTATAGTCTCCGAGATCTAGGTGTTCATACGGACAGACGGACAGACGGACGGACGGACAGACGGACAGACGGACGGACAGACGGACATGGCTAGATCGACTCGGTTGTTGATCCTGATCAAGAATATATATACTTTGTGGGGTCGGATATGCTTCCTTCTGCCTGTTACATACATTTTGGCGACTTTAATATACCATTTCACCCTATGGGTGTATGGTATAATGAGAGTCTACCAATCTGCGAAGCATGCATTAAGGGGAAGCAATCACGAAAACCGTTTCCTGCATCCGACTCCAAATCAAAAGAACTACTAGAACTAATCCATAACGATGTATGTGGACCAATGCGAGTAAGTAGTCATGGAGGTAGTCGATACTTTGTTACATTTATAGATGATTTTTCAAAATGGTGCGAATTGTATACTATCAAAAGTAAACCAGAAGTTTTTAACAAATTCAAGGAGTTTAAGGTATACGTCGAACTCAAAACTGGAAAAAAGATTAAACGTTTTAGATCAGACAATGGAACCGAGTATACCAATAATGAGTTTAATAAGTAAGCACGAGCATTCAGTGGAATACACCCCACAACAAAATGGAACGGCTGAAAGGAAGAATCGAACTCTTGTGGAAATGGCTCGCTGCATGATGATCCAAGCCGTACTACCAAATAGCTACTGGGCTGAGGCAATAAACACTGCAAATTACTTACGGAATAGATGCCCATCCAAAAGTCTACGGGGAGAAGTCCCTTTTACATTATGGAATCATCGTATTGCATCTATCAAACATTTGCGCACATTTGGTCAAATTGTATACTCGCTTGACAAACGTGCAAAGAGTAAATTCAGTCCAAGATCTAAACGTTGTATATTTATAGGTTACTGTAATGATGCCAAAGCCTACAGACTATATGATCCCGAAGCCAAAATGGTATTAAGAAGTCGTGACGTCATATTCACAAATATTTTTGGCAACGATCATGAATTTGAAGAATTCTCAGAGCTGAGTGCAGTCAATTCAGAATATCAAGAGGAACATAGTCAGGAAGATGATTTTCAAGAAGAGCGTGTCGTTCCCGAGGAAAATACCCCAGAAGAGAATGCCGATATTGAAGAAAATATCCAAGAAGCACCAGTACTGCAAAGACGTGGACCTGGAAGACCCAGAAAAGTGCATACAGGAAAACCTGGTCGTCCCAAGCTCATCTATAATGAAGTCCAAATCCAGTCAACCATCGGAAATGAGCCTGAACCGGAATCTGATGAGGAAGACGAATTTTATGAGGCATCGTCACTAATAAGCATCGGAGATGAATCGTCAACGCGCGCAGCTCTAAGTGGTCCAAATGCAATTGAGTGGAAAAACGCCTTGATAAGTGAGTATAAAGCGCTACAAAAGAATAAGACTTGGGAAACAGTAAAGCGAGAGAGGAATCAGAAAGTCATAGAAACCAAGTGGGTTCTCCGCACAAAGTATAAACCAAACGGCGAAGTGGATAGCCGCAAGGCTGAACTGTATATATTCGAATTATGTAAAGGATATACTAAAGAAATTCAACATGGAGGACTGTAAACCAGTGAGCACACCTATGAACGCCAGCGAGAAAATTTCAAATCAAATGTGCCCAAAGACAAAACCGGACCTGGATGAAGTATCAGGCGTCCCATATCAAAGCTTGATAGGTGCTCTAATGTGGCTTGCAGTGTCGACGCGCCCTGACATTGCACATACCGTAAGTCTTCTTAGCCAGTATAATAATTGTTACGGGAAACAACACTGGGTTGCAGCCAAAAGGGTACTTCGTTATTTGAAGGGTACTCAAGACCATGGACTAATATATAGAAAAACCGGAAAAGATTTGGTTGGCTATGCTGATGCCGACTGGGCTGCTAATATTGATGATCGTAGATCTTTTACAGGTTTCGCATTTAAGATGGCAAACGCACCAATAAGTTGGGAATCCCGTAAGCAGCGAACTGTCGCTCTTTCTAGTAAAGAGGCGGAATACATGGCCCTATCTGAGACGTCTAAAGAAGCTGTACATCAAAGATCTTTCTTGCAAGAGATTTTTGGCTCGCTCCGTTCCACCATAATCTACAACGACAATCAAGGAGCTGGCCAACTCACACGAAATCCTCTATTCCACAAGAGGACAAAGCATGTCGACATCCGTCATCATTTTATAAGGGAACTGGTGGACAAAGGGGACCTTCGCATTGATTACATCTCAGCTTACTGCTTGCATCGGCGGAATTCCTGATAAGTACAAAATTTCTTATTATATCCCATTACAAACTTACAAAAGTGTGAGGTTTCCCGCTCTTCCATAGCGACCTACTTCTGTATACTTGTATGTACATACCTGACCAGTTTCAAGGGTTACATGGTATTTCCCGATCATTTTTGTGTTTAGGAAGTGCATTTTTTTCCATTCTTCGAAATTCTGATTGTCCAAAAGTCCAATTGCATTGCAATACATATGTATGTATATACACACATATACATACATACATGTAAAAACAGCTGTTTTCTAATCTGCAAGTAAAGGTGTTTAATAATCGAGAATGAATTTATAAAGTACCACTTACCTTTACTTAAAGTGTAAAGTACACTTCACGGGCTGATCATTAGTCCTTCGGCATAAATTATTTAAGTCAAATAATTTTTACATCCATACATACATACATATGTACATACAAATGTAATAATTTTTTGCCGCGGTAACCACACTCATACGTACATACATACATATGTCCACATACAATTTGAATTCACCCACACAAAATTAATTGCAGCCACTCCGATTGGCTTTCCGCAATTTAATAATTCGAAACCTACATACTTAAAGCAGGAAATCGTGATTTTCGTTGAACAATTTACAATTAATTAAATTCACAAAACATAAAACACGGCAGAACAGCTGACTCCTGATCAGTGCTGACACTCAAGTCTCATCAGTGCTGACACTTGAGCCAAGCCGTGACTCGGTCACGACATCCATATTTTCCTTCGTGATTTTCGTATTGTGCAAAAATATTTCAATCGACTAATTGAATTTAATTCGCAAAATATTTTCTAAAGAAAAATAAAAACCTTTTATTTACATGGAATTAATTGTAAGATTCCAATTGTTTAAAGTCTGTTAAATACTCATACATATATCGATTGTTAGTAATAAGTATCGATTGTTAGTAATAAGTATCGACTGTTAGAAATAAGTATCGATTGTTAGTAATAAGTATCGATTGTTAGCGATAAGTCCTCGATAGGTTGAGAGACGGCGTCTCTCTTCTCTTCCGGCGATGCAACGAGCAAGTTGCATCTGCGCAAAACCCAAAGATTGAATCCGACCAATACAAACTAATCTTTATCATTTTTACTTAATAAATAGGTGTTTACAACTCAGAAGTGGGATGACCACCCGAAAGGATACATATTTCGGGACACGGCACGCCACACGTTCCAAATCTAGGACGGCCGCCTCCACGCCCACCGCTGTTAGTGCACCCACTGCGGTGACTACCGCTGCAGTACCGAGAACCGCTGTGCCGACTGCTGATACACGCGCCACTGCCGGGCCCGCCGCTGCTGGGCCAACTGCTGATATACTCGCCCCTGCCGGGCCCGCCGCTGCTGGGCCAACTGCCGACATACGAGCCCCTGCTGGGCTAACTGATGCCACATTCGCCCCTGCCGGGCCAACTGCCGCCACACTCGCCCCTGCCGGGCCCGCCGCTGCTGGGCCAACTGCTGATATACTCGCCCCTGCCGGGCCCGCCGCTGCTGGGCCAACTGCTGATATACTCGCCTCTGCCGGGCCCGCCGCTGCTGGGCCAACTGCTGATATACTCGCCTCTGCCGGGCCCGCCGCTGCTGGGCCAACTGCCGCCATAAGAGCCCCTGCCGGGCTAACTGATGCCACATTCGCCCCTGCCGGGCCCGCCGCTGGTGGGCCAACTGCTGCCATACTCGCCCATGCTGGGCCAACTGCTGACATGCTCGCCCCTGCCGGGCCCGCCGACGCTGGGCCAACTGCCGCCATACGAGCCCCTGCTGGGCTAACTGATGCCACATTCGTCCCTGCCGGGCCCGCCGCCGCTGGGCCAACTGCTGCCATACTCGCCCATGTTGGGCCAACTGCTGACATGCTTGCCCCTGCTGAGCCAACTGCTGCCATACTCGCTCCTGCTGTGCCAACTGCTGACATATTCGCCCCTGCCGGGCCAACTGCTGCCATACTCGCCCATGTTGGGCCAACTGCTGACATACTCGCCCATGCTGGGCCAACTGCTGACATGCTTACCCCTGCTGGGCCAAATGCTGCCATACTCGCTCCTGCTGTGCCAACTGCCGCCATACTCGCCCCTGCCGGCCCCGCTGCGGCTATATTCGCCCCTGCTGTAACCGCTGCCGCCGCACCCGCCCCTGCTGTACCCTCCGCTGCGGTGTCCGCCGCTTACAGGCCACCTCTGCAGACTGCCGCCTCTGCACCCGCTGCCACTGCTGTACCCGCTGCCACTGCTGTACCCGCTGCCGCTGCCACTGCTGCACCCGCTGCCACTGCTGGACCCGCCGCCACTGCCACTGCTGTACCCGCCGCCGCTGCCACTGCTGTACTCGCTGCCACTGCTGTACCCGCCGCCGCTGCCACTGCTGCACCCGCTGCCACTGCTGGACCCGCCGCCACTGCCACTGCTGTACCCGCCGCCGCTGCCGTCGCATCCATTACGGTACCTGCCGCCGCTGCCACTGCTGTACCCGCTGCCACTGCTGTACCCGCCGCCGCTGCCACTGCTGTACCCGCCGCTGCTGCCACTGCTGTACCCGCTGCCACTGCTGTACCCGCCGCCGCTGCCACTGCTGCACCCGCTGCCACTGCTGGACCCGCCGCCACTGCCACTGCTGTACCCGCCGCCGCTGCCGTCGCATCCATTACGGTACCTGCCGCCGCTGCCACTGCTGTACCCGCCGCCGATGCTGTCGCATCCACTGCTGTACCCACCGCCGCTGCCACCGCTGTACCCGCCGCCGCTGCTGTCGCA
This sequence comes from Drosophila willistoni, assembly GCF_018902025.1. Classification (NCBI taxonomy): domain Eukaryota; kingdom Metazoa; phylum Arthropoda; class Insecta; order Diptera; family Drosophilidae; genus Drosophila; species Drosophila willistoni. Next base: position 53,175 of record NW_025814571.1, on the reverse strand, counting down.
TCCATTACGGTACCTGCCGCCGCTGCCACTGCTGCACCCGCTGCCACTGCTGTACCCACCGCCGCTGCCACCGCTGTACCCGCTGCCGCTGCTGTCGCATCCATTACGGTCCCTGCCGCCGCTGCCACTGCTGCACCCGCTGCCACTGCTGTACCCACCGCCGCTGCACCCGCTGCCACTGCTGTAACCACCGCCGCTGCACCCGCTGCCACTGCTGTACCCACCGCCGCTGCACCCGCTGCCACTGCTGTACCCGCTGCCACTTCTGTACCCGCTGCCACTACCGCTGCCGCCGTTGCACCCGCTGCCACTGCTGTACCCGCCGACTATATGTCTGCCATGCGGGCTCCGTATCGACTGCCGCGGCCGCCATCACACCGGCCACTTCCGCCTACCCCAGCCTGGATGAGCAACTGGTGACGCTACAGAAACAACATGAGTTGCTACAGCTACAGCATCAAATCCGCAAACTGCAGCAGGGGATTGACGAATCCCAAGCACCGAGGCAGCAAGTCTGTGACGTGAGTGTTATTGAGAGCATGGTGGCTCGATTTTCAGCGGATACCGCATACGATGTGAAGAAATGGCTGAACGATCTGGAAGACGCATTTGAAATTCTGCAGTTGAACGACCGCCTACGGTTGGTCGCATGCCGTCGTATGCTGGAAGGTACGGCGGCGGTGCTGCTGCGCACGGTATCGGTGCACAGCTACGAAGAATTGAAGGCAATCCTCTTGCGAGAATTTGGACGCTCGTGTAGCATCGAGGAAGTGTACCACGCTCTGCGTGGCCGGCGCATCAAGGCAGGCGAGGGATGTTTAAGATTCGCAATCGAGATGCAGGAGATTGCCATGAATGCTCCGATTCCGGAGAACGAGCTGGTCGACCTGATCATTGATGGACTGCGGGACAACTCTACTCGAGTCGGCATGCTGTACTCAGCTCGGACAATGGCTGAACTGAAGCCCCTACTGGAACGCTACGAGCGCCTCCGTATGCTGGCCGCTGCCTCCAGACAAAGCAATAGTGTGAAGGCGCAGCCAACAACAACTGCCGTGGCGCCTGGAAACAAATCGTCAGGCACCGTCACGAGTGAGACCAGATGCTTCAACTGCTCAGGATGGGGGCATTACAAGAGTCAATGCCCGAAACCAATGAGACCTCCGAATTCATGTTTCAAGTGTGGCATAGTGGGCCACAGCTACAAAAACTGCCCGTCTCGAATTGGGAATGCCACCAATATCACTGCCGCCGCCGCTGATGAAGCGGGAGATCGACTAGACCATTTACAACTGGTGAGTGTTGCTTTTGTTTGTGATGAAGTGCAGGATAGGAAATTTATAGATATGTTTTCCCTCCTGGATTCGGGCAGTCCAAAGAGTTTTATCCGTCAATCTGAAGTCCCCTCCAACTGCCGTCTTAGCCCCCGTACATTGAACTGCCGTGGTTTAGGAAATAGCCAACTTCTGTCCTTAGGCCAAGTCCAGTGTAGTGTTCGCCTCCGCAACACACAGATAATACATTCGTTTGAAGTCCTGACGAACCAAGCAACCGAACTGCCGATGATTATAGGTAGAGATCTTCTGTATAAAATTAATATTAGACTCTGTAAACTGAAGGAACGAGAATATGAAAAAGAATCGTTGATACTCATGAATAAACCGACTGAATGTATAAATCCAAAACTTACTGCTGTTCTGAAGTCCTTTGACATATTTATGGAAAAGAGAGTGATACTGCCGTGTGATAGGAATGAGATTGTGCCTGCCGAATTGTTGTCTGATTCTCCCCTTCCGAAAACTTCTGCTGTACCTTCGGAAACATTGAACGATGCACTTATGGCGATAAATTCCATTGAGCTCCCTGCTGTCAGTGAATTAGACTTTGATATAGAGCCCGCGTTACGGGAAGAGCAAACCGCAGCCCTTAAGTCTATTATTTCCACTTCGTATGTTCAAGTTGATCCAGATTTAATTAAGCCCATGAACTATGAGATGAAAATAGAATTGACTAGCCAAACTCCGATTTTCTGCCGCCCCCGCCGTCTGTCGCACCACGAACGCATCGAGGTGCGTGAGATTTGTGACGATCTCTTGAAAGCTGGCATTATTCGCCACAGTAGTTCCCCTTACGCTGCCGCGATTGTCCCTGTACGCAAAAAGGACAACACCCTAAGAAAGTGTGTAGATTACCGACCGTTGAACAAAATTACAGTTCGAGATCATTTTCCGATTCCTCTGTTAGATGATTGCATTGAACATCTGGGTGGCAAATCATTCTTCACTATCTTGGACTTGAAGAACGGTTTCCACCATGTGAAAATGCACCCAGACTCAATCAAATATACTGCCTTTGTAACCCCTGATGGCCAGTTTGAATATGTACGCATGCCCTTCGGACTTTGTAATGGCCCTTCCGTGTTCGCTAGATTCGTTTATTTTGTCCTTAAGGAATTTATAAACCGAGGTCAACTGGTGATATATATGGACGACATTCTAGTCGCGTCGCATGACTTTGAAACCCACCTTGAGATTCTGAAGGAAATATTGTATGTGTTAAGAGTGAACGGGCTATGCCTGAAGCTGACGAAATGCCGTTTTGCGTATAGGGAACTAGAGTACTTGGGCTACTTAGCCAATTCCGCCGGTATCACGCCTAAACCAGCTCATATTCAGGCGATACGGGATTTGCCCATTCCAAGGGATAGCAAGGAATTAGAGCGTTGCCTAGGCCTATTCTCATACTTCCGCCGATTTGTATCAGGTTTCGCTAAGATTGCGTGTCCGCTGTCCCGATTGTTAAGAAAAGATACCCCTTATGTCTTCTCCGATGAATGCCTTGAAGCCTTCCGAACACTGAAGTTAAAATTGATCGAATCCCCCGTGTTATCTATTTACAACCCGAAGTCTGAAACAGAGTTACACTGCGATGCTAGTTCAATTGGTTTCGGAGCAGTGCTCCTCCAGAAACAAACAGACGGTAAATTACACCCAGTGTCCTACTTCTCTAAGATGGCCTCCGCCGCTGAATCGAAACTACACAGTTATGAGCTAGAGACGTTAGCTATAGTGTATTCCTTAAAACGTTTTAAGACGTACCTTAAGTTCATCCCGTTCAAAATCGTGACCGATTGTAATTCCCTTGCGCTGACACTGAGAAATGGTGGACATTCCGCCAAGATTGCTCGCTGGGCCCTGCTGTTGGAAAACTATAACTACACGATTGTACACCGCTCGGGGTTGGGTATGCCCCATGCTGATGCTCTAAGTAGAATAGAAACTGCCGCATACGTTGACGATATAAACCTTGACTTCCAACTGCAGTTAACCCAGAACCGGGACCCTGAGATTGTCAAACTCCGAGATGAGTTAGAGAAATATGAGATAGCGAATTTCGAACTGCGAGATGGAGTAGTGTACCGCCTGTCCTCGACGAGTATACCCCAACTTTATGTCCCTTCCGAAATGGTAAATCATGTCATACGAGTAGTGCACGAGAAGCTTGGCCATATGGCCACGGAGAAATGTTGTGCACAGATCAAGAAGCATTACTGGTTCCCGTGTATGAAATCTTACGTTAACAATTACATTAAAAATTGCCTCAAGTGTATCTACTACTCCGCGTCCGCTTCGGACCACCGTGTCACGCTACATAGTATTCCGAAAGTGCCCCTTCCGTTTGATACCGTCCATATTGACCATTTGGGCCCCCTTCCGTCCATACGTTCTAAGAAAAAGAATCTTCTGGTTGTCATTGACGCTTTCACCAAATTTGTGAAGCTGTACCCTGCCGCCACGACTAATTCACGTGAAGTATGCCAGACATTAGAATCTCAGTATTTCGCAAATTACAGTAGACCCCGCCGAATCATCAGTGATCGAGGTACCTGCTTTACTTCCTCCGAGTTTGAAGAATTTCTGAAGGCCAATAATATAATTCATGTGCTGAATGCCACTGCCTCACCCCGGGCCAACGGCCAAGTCGAGCGGGTTAACCGTGTGTTGGGCCCCATGTTGGGTAAACTGACGGAACCTGTGGACCACGCAGATTGGGTCCAACAACTGCCGAACATAGAGTTTGCATTGAATAACTCCGTCCACTCCACAACCAAATTTGCCGCTTCCGTACTTCTATTCGGTGTTGAACAACGAGGTGTGGTAGTAGATGAACTAACCGAACGGTTGGGTGAGAGAACGGAGGAGGTCGATGCCTCAGAGGTAGACGTCCGGAGATTAGCCTTCCGTAACATTGTTAAGTCCCAAGAATATAATTCGGAATATTATTCGAAGCATCACCTCCCTGCCGTCAGTTTTGAGGAGGGGGATTTCGTAGTTATTAAGAATGTGGATACTTCGGCAGGCACGAACAAAAAGCTTATCAGGCGGTATCGTGGTCCGTATGTGGTTCATAAAAAACTTCCGAACGACCGATATGTTATCCGGGATGTAGAGGGCTCCCAAATCACCCAACTACCATATGATGGTGTCCTAGAAGCCTCCAAATTAAAGCTATGGGTTGCCCCTGATCAAGATTGCACTTCTGATAGCCAAACAAAGGCGACACCAGCCACTTAAGATTCTTATTTACCCCCCTCCGTTGTTACCAATTGGAATCGAGGTCGATTCCTCGTCAGGACGGCCGAGTTGTTGTATATCGATTGTTAGTAATAAGTATCGATTGTTAGTAATAAGTATCGATTGTTAGAAATAAGTATCGATTGTTAGTAATAAGTATCGATTGTTAGCGATAAGTCCTCGATAGGTTGAGAGACGGCGTCTCTCTTCTCTTCCGGCGATGCAACGAGCAAGTTGCATCTGCGCAAAACCCAAAGATTGAATCCGACCAATACAAACTAATCTTTATCATTTTACTTAATAAATAGGTGTTTACATAATATTTTGGCTTGTCTTGGTGCATTTTGATCTTTTCCTCACAGATCCATGAAATTGATCTTGTCCGTTTAATGAATTAATTCCAAGTTTTTTTTTCCTTCGTTGAAAAGTTATCGGCACTCCCAATCCTACTGATCTCAATTTTTCCATATTTTTAAATACTCTTATAAATTTTAACATTTTTCCACATTGTATAAATTTTAATATCCAAGTGATTATATATCCTTATAATTATTCCCACAACTGCGAGGAAAATTATAAATCCTTCTAATTTCATTTATGCGATCTTTGCTTATTCATTGTGGTCATTAAAAGAGGAGACATTTCTCCTTCTCACTCCTCTATCCTTAAATTATACAGTCCACTTACAGCTTCGTTTCGATCTCCTCGCTTGAGAGCTCTAAGTCCACGTTTGTATATCGATTGTTAGTAATAAGTATCGATTGTTAGTAATAAGTATCGATTGTTAGAAATAAGTATCGATTGTTAGTAATAAGTATCGATTGTTAGCGATAAGTCCTCGATAGGTTGAGAGACGGCGTCTCTCTTCTCTTCCGGCGATGCAACGAGCAAGTTGCATCTGCGCAAAACCCAAAGATTGAATCCGACCAATACAAACTAATCTTTATCATTTTACTTAATAAATAGGTGTTTACATAATATTTTGGCTTGTCTTGGTGCATTTTGATCTTTTCCTCACAGATCCATGAAATTGATCTTGTCCGTTTAATGAATTAATTCCAAGTTTTTTTTTCCTTCGTTGAAAAGTTATCGGCACTCCCAATCCTACTGATCTCAATTTTTCCATATTTTTAAATACTCTTATAAATTTTAACATTTTTCCACATTGTATAAATTTTAATATCCAAGTGATTATATATCCTTATAATTATTCCCACAACTGCGAGGAAAATTATAAATCCTTCTAATTTCATTTATGCGATCTTTGCTTATTCATTGTGGTCATTAAAAAGAGGAGACATTTCTCCTTCTCACTCCTCTATCCTTAAATTATACAGTCCACTTACAGCTTCGTTTCGATCTCCTCGCTTGAGAGCTCTAAGTCCACGTTTGTTGCCATTCGATTCGTAATAGATCAGAGGACACTCTACGATGTCTCTTTCCGACTTTGTTACCATGTGCGAGGCATTAACGGCGTTCGAGGCTCGCGAGGCCCAGGCTTTAGCTGACGATGTGCCACTCGTCTCTATTAAAATACACTTAGACCAGCTTAAGTCACTTTGGGCAAAAGTCGAGGCAGAGTTTTCACGATGCTATAAAGCCTTGACGGCTCAAAAGAACGACGATAGTCCGAAGCACATAGCTACAATTAAAGCTAAACATGATTATTGTTATATGGTATATGTGCGAGGCGGGACTTTGTTTGGAGAGCGAATCGAGCAGTTGTTCACAAAAATGGCTCCCCCACCAGTCAGGCTCTCCGTCGATTCCACCCATCAAAGCCACACAGTTCCCCCGTGCGAAGTCGAAGTCTTTAACGGAGACAGCCTGGCTTGGCCTACATTCCGTGATTTGTTTACCGCGATTTTTATCCATAATCCAAGCCTAACACAAGTGGAATAACTTTACCACTTAAGTTGCAAAACTCGCGGTGAAGCCAGAGCCATTGTTTCTAGGTCACCCTTGACCAATGAAGGGTTCCAGTCCGCGTGGGATAACCTCACTGCGCGATACGAAAATAATCGATTATTGATTATGAGCCAAGCCAAGCAGCTTCTACAGATCCCAGCTGTAACACAAAAGTCTGGCAAAGCGTTGAGAGAACTGCAGACCTCAATTCAAGGTTGCTTAACCTCTTGAGCTTTCCGGAGCTCGTACAGACAATTGGGATATCCTTCTTATAGCAATCTGTACGAGCAAAATGCCCAAATCCACCCTTCTGTTGTGGGAACAGTCCGTTCCAAATAAGACCGCCGTCTCATCCTGGGACGACCTTAATCGATTCCTAACTGAACGCCACCGTGTACTAGAGGCCACAGATGTCCTTCAACCAAGCTCTAGCGGTCAGATCTTTCCATCCGTAAGCCGAAAACCTACGGCACGAGCTCAGGCTTTTTCCGCTCAAGTGCAAGAGAGCTCAGCACCTGATGCTTGTATAATTTCGAATCCTGCGTCCTCCGATTTTTCCAGCAGCCCTCATGTAAACGTGGGAAGTTACTTCGCCTCCACTCGCAACACTGGCCTCCTGGGTACTGCGAGGGTATCTATTCATCATCGTGGCCAGCAGTTTCAAATCCGCGCTTTGATTGATATGGGATCCGAAGCGTCCTTTATTTCCCAAAGAATGTTTGAATTGATTAATCCTCCAAGCTGCAAAGTATCAACTAGCATTCGCGGCATTGGGCAATGCGATGCTGGTAGTGGCGACAAAGTGTGCCGCTTACAGATTTCTCCTCCTGACGAACCGCTGCGACGGTTCCAAGCAGTCGCCGTGGTGCTGCCGAGGATCGTGGGGATCGAGATGATGTTCGGATGGGTTCTCTGTGGATCCGTTACTGGAAAATCCAGAAGGTCTCGGTCCTCCAGCAGTCCGATGATGTCTCTAAGGACAGCAGCACCATCCGATTTAGAACGCAGTTCTAATTGCTTCAGGTGCCGCGTTTGTCAAGAGGCACACGCGCTCCGTCAGTGCCGACAGTTTCGAGGACTACGAGCTGACGACAGGCTACGGGTAGTCTTGAGCAACGGATACTGCCCGAACTGTTTGGCTCATGAGCATTCCAATGGTTCCTCCAGGAGCACAGCAGGATGCCATCGATGTGGCAAGCAACACCACACGCTCTTGCACATCGACAGCTCAGTCGCCTACATCCAACCCAAAGAGCAAAGACCCGAAAGGCACCCGCCTTTCATTCGGACTTCTATCCAGAGGTCATCAGCCATCGTTCCGCCTACTCCATCTGCATCAAAAGTTCCCCCTCCATCTCCACCCGTGTCTTGGCGATCCAGAACGCTGCCATCCCGCATCCTTAGACATGTCCAGCGAGGCAATTGCAACTTGTTGCAAGGGGGGCGGTATGTTCACGCCACCGGGTGAACAGCAGAGAGTGAGGGGTAGGGTTTTTTCCAAAACCGAATTCGGTCATACTGAGGAGGGTGACGAAGGGTTCTCCTGTAAATCGCCATATTCAATCCAGTACGAGCATCTAACCCGAACACCCGTTCTTTCATTGCTTTCGATAATATACCTTTTTCAACCCGAAACATACTCGTGTGTGTCGGGACATCTAACATGTAACATAAATAGAAATAAACCAGAATTAATCTTAAACGAAGTTCTCGCGCGTTTTAATTGCATTACTCACTCACCAGACCCCTGCAGAAATTGGCACCCGCCAATCACTTGAGGCTTATTCGGGTCCTTCCGCCCCTCCACAAACAAATGTGATCGGATAAATATAACACACACAGACGCAACGCTACATGATGCATGCGTTGCTTTGCTTTGGGAATAAGGGAAGAAGAAGAACAAATTGTAAAATAGAGAGTAAAATTGTTTTGTTTGTATATTGATGAATTGAGTTGCAGAAAACAAATTTTGAACATGTAAAATTATTATTACCAAGGACTGCAAGGGTATATAAACTTCGGCATAGCCGATGTTAGCTTCTTTGATATTTTTCTTTTGATAATAATTTATTGAAATGCAATTTTATTACAATTGATGCATATGTGATTTAGATCTTATCAAGATCATTAGCATGGCTTAAGGCTCTTTTTGTTACACATTTATTGTGTAGTTTGTATGCTTTATATAACACATATGCGCTCATTATTATTACAATTATTAATAAAAGTGCATTTGTTGGTTTTAAATCTACATTCGATGACTCTATTTTATTGATAACGTTAGCAGTGGAGTCCACTGTCTTGGTATCTATTAACCCCATATTGGGTTCATTAAATATGTCATCAAACTTGCTTATTCTATTATCAAACATTCAAATTTTAAAAATTGTTTCTCTTTTTTTTTATTTGTTTGCTTAATAATTGTGAATTTTCTTTTGTTGTTGCTTGTCTTGTTCTTGTCTTATTTAGAGATAGTTTTTTTTTTCCTAATTGTTTTTGTTTAATTTATATTTTTACATATATCGCTGCCTATTTTTGCGTGTGGTTTTTAGGCCACACTCTAATTGGACAGCTTTAATGCCGCACAATTGCACAAAGTTTGTTTTACAATTTATAAAAAAAATATGCATCGCAGTGCATTAAAAAAAATTGTGCGACGCAGCGCATAGTTTTATAATTAAGTTTTGGTGGGCGCTCTTTGTAGCGCTATCGGTTCACTTTTAGTGCGCGTTCAATCTCAAGTTCAGCTGCTGATGTCCGGGGCCTATGGGCTCAGGCGGTACCGGTGCCGGTCGTCGCACCAGATTTTCCTTTTGGGGTCGCGTAGCAGTGGCTAAACGTATATTATAGAGGTATAGTGGTCCCTCGCAGTCGTTTGGGCAGACTATTTTCACTTTTGGTAATTCCTTCTCCGGTTGTGGCGTTATTTTTGATTTCGTCTTTCCCACGTTGTGTATTGTAGAGTATGGGATTTCGGGTGTGGCTTTATTTTTCTTTTGTCTACCTTTTTCTAATTGCAATTTTTTTTTTTTTTTTAGACATTTCTGGTAGTTTTTTTTTTTTTTTTTTTTAAACCGGATTTTTGTTTCCCATCACTCTACTTACTTTTGTTTATATGTATTTTTCCCATTCATTCTCATGACGCTGCCCAACTTTGGTGTAGTGGGCGGATTGACTACAACACGTACATAATATTTTGCTCAGCAGCTCCAGCGGTCGTTGTTGCCGTTTATGTTCTAGGTCCGCTTTGCCTTCCGCTCACTTTTTATAAGTTAGTGACCACTGTCACGGTCGCCATGTAATAGGTTCGATGTTGTATCCTTTGAGATGTAGTATTTTGGGTTTTAAAAGTAAGTCACAAGCAGGTCTTTTCAGTTTGAGTATGGTTTATTGAATAATTCTTAGTTCTATTACAATTGTTCTCTATAGCTAAAACCGCGTAGCTGCGCTGCTGGCAATGCAGGCAGAGGAGCGGTATGCTTATGTTTGTGTTGGCCGATTTCTCGGCCATAATTATAATCTGCTACTTGTTTGGATTCAATCAATCAAAACTTCCCTTGCCACAATCAGATTAGCCGACGTTAGTCGATTTATTATTCCATTTATTTCTGCGTCCGTCGCATTCGAGTTCTCTTGGTACAATAAATTCGTAAATTCTTATATGCTACGAGAGAGAGTAATACAAAGTAAAATGCAAAGGGAAACGCAAGAAGAGAGCCAACAGTGATGCTAGATTGAACTCTCTTTGAGCTTGCGATATATCGATAGTTTAGCCAGGGGCGTAGTGAGAGGGGGGGGGGGGTTTGGGGTGTGGGGGCAATTTATTTAAAACTAATTGGCTAATCAACAACTTTTGATTCTCAAATCGAAAAATATATTTTTATTTTATAATTGTTGACATACATTCGGTAATCAGAATATTGTATGATTGATTAACCCAATTACGTTTATTAATTTATTTGTAGATTCAAAGTTATAACGTTTTTTAATTTGCATTTGGATATAATTGTATAATAATTAAGTGCTCTTGTAACATTTGAATTTGATTTGAAAAATTGGAGCATACAGTGTCTGCGCATGTTCATAGCGATAATTCGTGAGATATCGAATTTTCGACATTCGATAATAATCGTTACGATCAGTTCTATTGGAGTAATCTATTTTATTTTATTTTCGGTGGAGAAAAAATTTTTTACTGTATTGTCGGAGCTACACAGCAATGGTAGCACAAAACGTTTCCAAAGTTTATGTGAAGAATTGAAAAGTATTGAAAATTCATTGCAATTGAAAAATTTGTCGAAAACTCGATGGACTGCTAGATCTGAGTCAGTCAAAGCCATGTGGATTTCTTTTGAAGGAATTGTGGACGTTTTGAAAAATATGATAATCGATCCAGAATTTTTCGATTCTCGTACACGTACGTCCGCGTCTGGTTTGCTCAAAAAAATTCTGGATTTTGATTTTACCAGCTCGTTATTTTTTTGCAAAAATGTCATGTTCAAAGTCAAACATTTGACGGAAAATTTGGAGGCAGTAGAGTTGAACGTCATTGATGCTTCTTTATTGATTCAAAGTACAAGCGCATCATTTGAACAAATGGACGATGATGACCAGCATTGATAAATAGCTCGGCTGTATTTGCTGAAAAATTGTATTTGCAAAAAAGTATGATGCAAATCCAGAAACAGCTCACAATTTTGATTTCTTGACATTTTATCGAAAAGAACTCAGGACTGTGCTTCAAGTTTTCAACAAGTGCATTCAAGAAAACTTGAAAGAAACTTTTTCAACATTTGCGTGTGTCCAGAAAGTTTTCCAAATTCCAATTGACAGAAAAAATGTCACAATGAATTCAATCGAATCCATTGTGCAATTAGAACCCTTTTATTTTAGCGAGGCACCAGAATGTTTGCTTCCTGAGTTGCAAATTCTTTTCGATTCATGTAAAGAGTGTACGAATTTCAAAGATATTTCGGAAGTTGTGTTTAAGTTGAAACATGTGATTCTCTTAGCCTACAAACTCGTTTGTTTTATTTTGACTGCTTCTGTAACATCAGCTTCTTGTGAACGATCATTTAGTAAATTGAAATTGGTTTTCAATCATTTGCGCACAACGATGGGAGATGATCGGTTGAATGCATTGATGCTACTTTATTCTTCAAACGATAAGGTAGACGACACGAACTCGTAGAAAAATGGTCGTTATTGAAACACCGCAGAGTGAAAATTTAAATAGAATAGAATAAAAGGAACTTAGAAATATTTGCATTTTTCTGCACAATGTTAGTTTTAGTTACACATTCATGTACGTACCAAATGCTGTAATTATAATTTTTGCCAAATTATCTTCAAAGAATAAATTCCTTATAAACTGACCTTGTTTTATCGAAGTAAATTTATTTCTACCGCAAATCTACATGCTGTTGGCAAATACACGAGGTTAGTCGGCAATTCAATGAGAATCACCCCCCCATTATCGACAACCTCGCTACGCCCCAGAGTTTAGCTATTTAACCCAATAGTTAATATTTCAGAATAATTAAATTAATAAATTTAAATTCAGGAGTTCTCCTCCAACATGCTCCCCCTGTTGAAAGAACCAACTTTCAAATAAATGATTCTGGAAGCGGAGCGATCTTGTGAATTGGCCTTTTGAAGATTCCTTGCAGTCCTAAGTTTGACTACTCGAATTTTGTCATCGTATACCTGTATACCTGTTCATACCTGTTCAGACGAAATGATAGAAATGTTATAAATAGGTCTTGTTGAATTGTGGGGCCAATCATTAACAGCTCATGTAATGATTTTCCCTTTTGATGATTTAGCCGAAACATCAAACACAACTCTAAGTTTCGTAGTAAAGCTTTGCGGACGCAACACGCAATGATGAGGTATGTAATAATGCGGTTCGTTGTAGCTTGCGACAGTTTTGATAGACATTTGGCCAAGTTTTACATACTCGTTGATGAAATCTACATATGCCTTTTTTAGTAAATCGTCGCGGTCGAGACGATTTTCAAAGGATTTGAAACGGCGTACTGCGTTGTCGTAGGATAATCCTAATTTCTCTGGGGGTTCCTTAAATGGAAGTCGAACTTGGAGTCTTCCATCCGATTTTACAATTGCATTTTTACAAAAATGGCTTTCGCATTCCTGTTCTTCTTTGGTTTGTCAGTTACCAACAAACTCACAGTCTTCAATTTCCCAAAATCTTTTAACTAGAAGATCAAGTGATGGGTTAACGTGTACAAATAAACAATGTTGTGGAGGCCTTTCGTGTGTGGTTTCCAAATTTCCACCAACTATCCATCCATATTCCGTGTTGATTAAATATGGCATGTTTTCGCCCAAGCCTTGCTGACCATCGAGGATTGCTGCAAACAGCCCATTCGTGTTTATTAAAATGTGTATCTTGTGGGGCTCGTTGAAATACGGATCGGCTAGATTGATATCAGTAGGTATGATCCAATTTGATGTATCGATAAGCTCGTGTGGTTGCTGAGCACAAATTTTCTTAATGACGGCAAAGTTGGCGGACCAAGTAAATGATGAATGCCTAGAACGTATTGTGGCAAACGAATTGTGTTTAATGCCTTGACTGCTTCCGGTAATGCCGCTGAATTCTTGAGATACACGAGTCCTATCCAGATTTAGCCGCTTGGCAGTCTCTTCTGTAATAAAATTAAGTTCAGAACATGAAACTAAAAGTGCCCGTACAGTATGTAATTGGCCAGCCTTATCCATTATGTGAACCAAAAGCATCCCCTTTTTATCAGTGTTCGTTAATAACGAAGTGCTTTGTGAATTAGTTATTGGATTAACAGATTGAATCGATGATGATAGGTTTTTTATCGGGGTGGGGGCGAATTGATGCAATAACGTATGATGAGCCGATCGGCACACCTTGCACCGGGAGAGTGAGGGACAATCCTTGACACGATGTCCCGTTCGCAGACAGTTAAGACATGCATTGGTCCGTTTGACTGTTTCGAACCTTTGTTGTAGCGATAACTCTCCAAATGATTTACAATTACTAACATAGTGTGCCGTCGAATAGCAGTGTAAGCATTGAGAGTTAATATTGAGGAATGCCTTTGACGTTGATGGTCGTTTTCCTCCTAGTGAACTATTGCGCTGACCGAGTTGACCTGTCTGATGACTTTCTAGGAACTGGCAGCGGCGATGAAGAATTGTGCAGAATTCCTCCCACGTTGAAAGCTTGTCGAAGCTTTGCTTTTCGTCGTAGACGCCTTTGGTCTCGGCATCAACCTTCGTAAGAAGTATGTGAATCATGATGTTATTCATTATTTCCTCAGTTGATCCTAGTGTAAGAAGTGATCCGCGTATAGCGGACGCATTATCGATGAGCTTCTGCAAAAGTCTTGCTTCTGGTTGCTTGACTAATGGTAAATTGAACAGACTCGATATACAATCATGGAAGATTAGAACGTCGTTGTCGTAGCGAGCTTCTAATCTTGACCAAGCTTGACTGTAGTTTTGTTCGGTGACTTGGAACGACTGCACGACCTCCAGTGCAGGTCCCGATAAACATTCGAGTAGATAATTGAACTTATCAATTGTTGGCATGTGTGTATCGTTGTGAATTAGATTCAGGAAAGACGATTTGAATCTCTTAAACGCTGCATATTTACCATCGAAACTGGGTAATTTCAGTTTAGGTAATCGTTGACTGTGAACCACTGTAGGAGACATTGAAGAACTCATAAAACTCATATCCGATGTGTTTACTGGTCCCGTTGAACGTTTCCTTTGTAAAAGAGACAATAAATGTACCTTGACCTTTATGTACATTTCATCTAAATTACTGCGCTCTTTATCAATTACGTACAAATTTTCAATTTGTGTTTGAATGTGAGTAATTTGCCTATAATAAGATTCAAGTATTTGAAGTCTGCAGTCTAGTGCATCTTCTTGGTCGCTAGTAGCAATCATCTTTTCATGTAAAGTTCGAATATGATTTTCAAACTGAGTCCGCTGGGATCTAAGATTTGTTAGTTTGAGTTAAGGGAGTGTTTGAACCGTCTTTGCCCATAATGCTTCAATAAACACCAGCAACACCTCCAAGTAGCAGAACCAACGCGAATGTTGAATAGTTATAAGTATGTGTATGTTCGGAAACTTAACTGTTTTTTGATGTACAGTTGGCGCAGGCACTCACGCTTGTTTGTGTTCGATATGTAAAGAGTGGAATGACAAACGACGAAAATATAACTGTTCGGTTTTCTCTTATTGGACATGTGCGAGTACAGTAATTGTTTGATTGAATACTTGCGGTTTCATTCCAATGACTTTACTGCAGTATGTGGAGAGTTTAACGTGGTATCATATGCATTAATGATGTCGACTTTTATTCCTAGATGTCTCAACGGGTGTTTGATGATTGATTGCTTCTTGCAATCCCTTTTCGGAAACTTGTGGTAGCTTAAAAAGTTATGAAACAACGAGTCCAACTTAATTGCAATTGAACCAAAACTTATTTAACCGCAAGTTTAAGGTCCTGTCACGGTCGCCAAAATGTTGGCCAATTTCTCGGCCATAATTATAATCTGCTACTTGTTTGGATTCGATGAGTCAAAACTTCCCTTGCCACAATCAGATTAGCCGACGTTAGTCGTTTTCCATTTATTTCTGCGTCCGTCGCATTCGTGTTCTCTTGGTACAGTAAATTTGTAAATTCTTATATGCTACGAGAGAGAGTAATACAAAGTAAAATGCAAAGGGAAACGCAAGAAGAGAGCCAACAGTGATGCTAGATTGAACTCTCTTTGAGCTTGCGATATATCAATTAGCTATTTAACCCAAAGGTTAATATTTCAATACAATTAAATTAATGAATTTAAATTCAGGAGTTCTCCTCAAACAGTATAAACATATTTATGTATAAATGTTAATGTATAATGTCGCCGCTGCGAGAGAGTGAGGATGTATCATATTGCATATTGGGCCAGAGTGGCCGCATTGTTACTAAATGATACAATATATTTGTGTACATTGTAATGTTGTTATTCTAGAACATGCTACATCCCCCCTCTTTAGAAAAATAACGTTATTATATGGAGTTATTTTCTAATGTAAATTTATTTATCTATTATTGTTAAAAAGAATTTTTTTTTGTGGTTTTTTTCAATTTGAATGTTTGATTTTCTGTTTGATATATATCATCATATATCATATATTTGTATATATGTATAGTGTCATTAAATGCAGATAAAAATTTTTGTTTTGTTTTATTATTATTGTTTTTTTTTCATATATATTAAGTGATAAAAATTTTTAACCTATCTTTATGCACTAATTGTTTCTTATTCTTCTATAATGTATGGGCCTCAATACTTAGGTTCTAACTTATGACCCGTATCATTACGTAATAAAACTTTACCTCCTATTTCTAATTCGATATCTTTTACCTTTCTATCATATATTTCCTTATTCTTTGCTTTATGCTGTTCTAACATAATTCTGGCTCTTTTATAAGCCTGTTCTAATCTAAATTTTGATTCCTTAGCAAAATCTTCTATGTTAGATAGTGGATTTATATTATCAACACTATTAAAATGTTTGGGTAAGTTCGCAGTTTTACTAAATACCAACTCATATGGACAATAATCATGTGCCATAGAGGGTGTCGTATTAAAACAATATGCGAAGTATCGTATCCATACATCCCAGTCAGTTTTGTCAACTGAAATGTATGATCGTAAATATTCATTGAGTGTTCAGTGGCTTCGCTCCACAGTGCCTAAAGTTTGGTGATGATGTGCAGTTGAAGTTATCTTTTTAATTTGCAAGTTTTTGCATAAATCTTCAATTATTGAGTTTCTATATTCTGTTCCCATGTCCGAAATGAACGTCTTCATCGGACCGTACTGCAGAATTAAATCTTCAAATATAGCTTTCGGTACTGTTTTTGCACTTTTGTCTTTTATTGGTATTATTACAAGATATTTAGTTAGACCGCAGATTAAGGTTACTGCGTATTCATTTCCGTGTTCTGATTTTGGGAGTGGACCGATCGTATCCACAATTACCCTGTCGAAAGCCAGTTGTGGCGTTTCAGTTATGATTAATGGAGTTTTTGTGTGCTTTGTTATTTTTGCTTGTTGACACTTATTACACTTTTTTATATATTGAGATATATCTCGTGTCATATTCCTCCAATAGTAATGCCTTTTTATTTTGGCCATAGTTCTTAATATTCCAGTATGACCTCCTTGTATGGGGTCATCGTGGAACGTAAACAGTATTGCTTCTTTTTCTTTATCGTTATTTGATAATAAGGTCACCGGCTTGAGTAGCGCTACTCTTAATAATTGTAAAATCTTATTGCCCATATTTTTAAAAGATTCTATTGAGATAGTTTCAAAGATCTTTTCGCTCGGTGCCACTTTGACTTGACCTAAGTCGAGAATTCCATTGGTATACATATCGCAAATGTCAATTCTTGCTATAACTTTCTTGCCATGTTTGAATGTGGTTGAAGAATCAGTTATTCGCAAGGTCACTACTTTTTGTACTTCGTCGTTTACAATGACATCATACACATTGGGCTTAGAAGCATTAAGAGATTGCTTTTGCAACTCTTTTATATTATTTTCTTTTTCTTTTCCTGCGCAGGAATTTGACTGTTTACTTTGATTTCTGGTAGTGAAATTTTGTGACTGGTTGGTATATTTTGTAAGTCCTGTATAGTTATTCTCGATAGCGCGTCGGCTACGAAATTATCTTTTCCCTTTTTAGTTATTATAATAACCCCGACCATTGCCTCTACCGCTATAATTATATTTGTTGTTATAATTACCACGGTTTCTTTGGGCATAATAGATGGTATTATTTTGGAAGCTTTCTGTGGGTCCCGACTCTACTGAAAGAGTGGTAAATCTAGTGATTGCTTCTTTAGCTGATTGAAAGTGTCCCGATTCTATTAATAATTGGACTCTTGGACTTTTGGTATGACCTACCATGGCATTTACTGCCACTTTGGTAGTATATTTTATTGCTTCCTCACTTGGAAGACCATCGGAAATATATGCGCCTTTAAGGGCGTCGGTCAACTCAGTAATTTCGTTTGTGTATGAAACACAGTTATTGGGGTTTCTCTGCAGATTTTTAATTTTTGCTGTTAAGAGATCTACTGATTCACCCTTGAAGATTGTTGATAGTCTTCGTATTACTTCATCAATCGTTTTTTCCGAGCTTAGGGTATTCGCCGCTTGACCTTTTAATTTTGATTTTATGAGTTCGATGGCTACCGCTTCGTGCGGATCTTTTATAGTGTCAAGAACGCGAAGCGCTCCAATGAAACCCGGTAGACTTTTAATATCACCATCGAAGTATGAATTCTACCCTCGTTTGTGTCATTGTGTTTTCTTTTGGAATGGCTGGTTTGCTATGACTTATTATTGATTTGGTCGCTTAGACCTGTATTTAATTGACAAAATTTTTCTGATATATATATATTTTTTTTTTCTTTTGATAATAATTTTTTGAAATGCACTTTTATTACAATTGATGCATATGTTATTT
Source organism: Drosophila willistoni (assembly GCF_018902025.1). Classification (NCBI taxonomy): domain Eukaryota; kingdom Metazoa; phylum Arthropoda; class Insecta; order Diptera; family Drosophilidae; genus Drosophila; species Drosophila willistoni. The sequence continues at coordinate 35,149 of NW_025814571.1, read as the reverse complement.
AGATCTTATCAAGATCATTAGCATGGCTTAAGGCTCTTTTTGTTACACATTTATTGTGTAGTTTGTATGCTTTATATAACACATATGCGCTCATTATTATTACAATTACTAATAAAAGTGCATTTGTTGTTTTTATATCTACATTCGATGACTCTATTTTATTGATAACGTTAGCAGTGGAGTCCACTGTCTTGGTATCTATTAACCCCATATTGGGTTCATTAAATATGTCATCAAACTTGCTTATTCTATTATCAAACATTCAAATTTTAAAAATTGTTTCTCTTTTTTTTTATTATTTTGCTTAATAATTGTTAATTTTCTTTTGTTGTTGCTTGTCTTGTTCTTGTCTTATTTAGAGATAGTTTATTTTTCTTAATTGTTTTTATTTAATTTATCTTTTTACATATATCCCTGCCAATTTTTGCGAGTGGTTTTCAGGCCACACTCTAATTGGACAGCTTTAATGCCGCACAATTGCACGAAGTTTGTTTTACAATTTATAAAAAAACCAGAGGGCCGGGGCTAACTTCGACCGCGTCAAAGTTTGTATACCCTTGCAACTTTTTTGGTAACTTTTTCCTTACCTATAGCCATCAAAGTGGAAAAACGTTTAAGCTAAAAGGGCTAATGTTTCCGAAAGAACGGCCTACAATCTTAGCATAGGAAATAACGAAGATATTGATCATAGTCACTGTTTTCCACCGATCGTTCCTATGGGAGCTATATGATATAGTTACCCGATCCTTATCAAATTTTGCACAGTCATTGACAGACATATTAAACTAACAAATGTTTAATTTGAAAGCAATCGCGTCAAAAGTAACGAAGCTATTGAGAAAAGTCACTGATTAAATTGGGCACAGTCGTTTACATGTGTAATTAACTCACCAATATTAAATTTCATGACAATAGCTCAGAAAATAACAAAGTTATTAAGAAAAGTCACTGTTCGTGACTTTGCGATTTGTATGGGAGCTATATGATATAGTGGTCCGATCCGGCTGAATCCGAGATATACAACGCCTGCAGTATATACAAGCCTACATGCAAAATTTCAGCTCTGTAGCTCCAACGGTCTAGGAGGAGTTTGCGTTGATCCAGACGGACGGACAGACGGACAGACGGACGGACGGACGGACGGACGGACATGGCTATTTGAACTCGTCTCGTCGTGCTGATCAAGAATATATATACTTTATATGGTCGGAGATGCTTCCTTCTATGCGTTGCACACTTTTGACCAAAATTAATATACCCTTTTTGCAAGGGTATAAATATGCATCGCAGTGCATTAAAAAAAATTGTGCGACGCAGCGCATAGTTTTATAATTAAGTTTTAGTGGGCGCTCTTTGTAGCGCTATCGGTTCACTTTTAGGACGCGTTCAATCTCAAGTTCAACTGCTGATGTCCGGGGCCTATGGGCTCAGGCGGTACCGGTGCCGGTCTTCGCACCAGATTTTCCTTTTGGGGTCACGTAGCAGTGGCTACAGGTATATTCGCAATACGGCGAATATAGTGGTCCCTCGCAGTCGTTTGGGCAGACTATTTTCACTTTTGGTAATTCCTTCTCCGGTTGTGGCGTTATTTTTGATTTCGTCTTTGCCACGTTGTGTATTGTAGAGTATGGGATTTCGGGTGTGGCTTTATTTTCTTTTGTCTACCTTTTTGTAATTGCAATTTTTTTTTTTTTTTAGACATTTCTGGTAGTTTTTTTTTTGTTTAATATATATTTATTCTTTTGTCTACCTTTTTCTAATTGCAATTTTTTTTTTTTACCCTTGCAGAGGGTATTATAAAATTGGTCAGATGTTTGTAACGCACAGAAGGAGATGTTTCCGACCCCATAAAGTATATATATTCTTGATCAGCATGAGAAGCTGAGTTGATATAGCCATGTCCGTCTGTCCGTCTGTCCGTCTGTCCGTCTGTCCGTCAGTCCGTCCGTCTGTGCGTATGCGTTTTACTCAGCCGTCTTAAGAGCTATCGGGCTGAAATTGTTTTCGGGGTTTTTTATTACCCGGGAAAAATAAAGTATGAAAACCATCAGGATCGGACCACTATATCATATAGCTCTAGAAGAACTAGAAGAAACATTTTTATAAGAATTGGAGTATGCCATGAAATTTACATATGTGATATAAAAATATAACACAAGTTACAGTCAATATAATAATTGGCTCTGCTCCCAGCTCTGCCGGCAGCGCTGCTTGCTGTCTACTACGTCTTTCGTCATCAACAGAGTACATGCATACACACACAGACGCAACGCTACATAAAGTGTATGTGTATGCGTGCGTTGCTTTGCTTTGGGAATGAGGGAAGAAGAACAAATTGTAAAAGAGAGTAAAATTGTTTTGTTTGTATATAGATGAATTGAGTTGCAGAAAACAAACATGTAAAATTATTATTTCCTAGGACTGCAAGGGTATATAAACTTCGGCATAGCCGATGTTAGCTTTAATATTTCTTGTTCTTTGATATTTTTTTTTTTTTTTACACCTGATTTTTTTTTTCCCATCACTCAACTTACTTTTGTTTATATGTATTTTTCCCATTCATTCTCATGACGCTGCCCAACTTTGGTGTAGTGGGCGGATTGACTACCACACCTAAATAATATTCTGCTCAGCAGCTCCAGCGGTCGTTGTTGCCGTTTATTTTCTAGGTCCGCTTTGCCTTCCGGTCACTTTTTATAAGTTAGTGACCACTGTCACTTTGAGATGTAGTATTTTGGGTTTTAAAAGTAAGACACAAGCAGGTCTTTTCAGTTTGAGTATGGTTTATTGAATAATTCTTAATTCTATTACAATTGTTCTCTATAGCTAAAGCCGCGTAGCTGCGCTGCTGGCAATGCAGGCAGAGGAGCGGTATGCTTATGTATAAACATATTTATGTATAAATGTAGGAAATGAAGTGTCAGGCGGGCATAATCATAGCAATCGGGCAGTAGCTAGTGAGCGAGACAGAACGACACGTAGCGGCCGTACCTATCTGGTCGACTCACTCATTGAAAAATAAAGAGAAGCGTTGATTCAAAAAGCACTCGCAATAGTACTCTCGTCTCGATCACATCGCGGACCCAATTTATCACTAAGGCCATTTAAATAATATAAAATATACATATGTATTCTTAACACAAAGAAACATTGTTAATAATATAAGACTTAACAAGGAAATCACATCCTTTAATAATATTGTAATAAATAAACCGGGATAAAGTAAAATTCCTACATAAATGTATGAATGTATAACTGGAAATGTATTACCAGTTATTTGGTATTTTTTCATATATATTAATTGATAAAAATTTTTAACCTATCTTTATGCACTAATTGTTTCTTATTCTTTGAATCCTTAATTAAAATGTTATCCCTATCCTTTATTTCTTCTATAATGTATGGGCCTAAATACTTAGGTTCTAACTTATGACCCGTATCATTAAGTAATAAAACTTTACCTCCTATTTCTAATTCGATATCTTTTACCTTTCTATCATATATTTCCTTATTCTTTGCTTTATGCTGTTCTAACATAATTCTGGCTCTTTTATAAGCCTGTTCTAATCTAAATTTTGATTCCTTAGCATAATCTTCTATGTTATATAGTGGATTTACATTATCAACACTATTAAAATGTTTGGGTAAGTTCGCAGTTTTACTAAATACCAACTCATATGGACAATAATCATGTGCCATAGAGGGTGTTGTATTAAAACAATATGCGAAGTATCGTATCCATACATCCCAGTCAGTTTTGTCAACTGAAATGTATGATCGTAAATATTCATTGAGTGTTCGGTGGCTTCGCTCCACAGTGCCTACAGTTTGGTGATGATGTGCAGTTGAAGTTATCTCTTTGATTTGCAAGTTTGTAAGGAAGCTCTGGCTGGGATACAATTCTCAGTCCCAGAGTCCAGTCTACAGAACATTTATTTGATCTGGAGACCCCGATGAGTATTAGGATTGGTGACTGAGACCACATGAAGGGGGGAAAAGGGAAGGGAAAGGAGTAGGAGGAGAGTCCAAGAGGAGTAGCAACGACTGATCTCGTCTGCCAAGCGAAGCCCGCTTGACCAAGATCCGTTGCCTCTTGGACGGGAGAGGGAAGCAGGAAAGGGAATGTTAGTGTGGTTATGGGAAAGGGATGGTGAAGAGGAACTGCAACGACTGATCTCATCTGCCAAGCGAAGCCCGCTTGGCCAAGATCCGTTACCTCCTCACATTGAGTGACTGAGCCTAGGGACCAGCGACTGACATCGTCTGCAGGAGAATAACCCATCCTGTCGAAGTCCGCTGGTCCTTCGGCTCCACTCAAATGGTTAAGTGGCCAAGGAGAATGGAAGGGATAGGGTATACCTAGATTCAGTGCCGAATAAAGAAATAATGCCGGGTGGGTTAAATGATCATATTATAACGTTTTATTAATAATTAATTAATCCTAAACATATTTGGAAATCTGGGTTCCTACCGCACTCAAGTAAAAATAAAGGGGAACTTTGGTCATGGGCTCACCTGTTAATCCTGAAGGATCTCTCGCTGGTTCTCGGTCTCTAGTCTTGGTTTTACTTGGTTACACTTGTTGCTTTGCACTCACTGTTTCACAATGTGACTGATTACTCTCATGGCTACTGGCGAAGTGATTTTCTCCTAATTCTAACTCGCTGTCGAAACCCACCCTTGCTTTGCCTACTTATGTCCTAACGGTGAAAACATACGATGCGTCTTGTGCTTTGGCACGCGTGACGATCGCCGTCTCTCTTTTTTTACTTTCGATACTTTGCTTTTCCATTTGGCATCAGCTCGCGGCGCAGCGACCGATGCTGAGAGATTGCCCACTCAGCGACGCCAAGTCGTTAGTCAGAAAGAGATAGATTTAGAACATGAGCATCGTCTGTCGAAAAGAACTACAGTTAATTCCATGTTGAAACATTTAGATATGCCCTCCATGGGCGTAACGAAAGATAACCAACAAAGGGGCCCTGCATGGGCGTAGTTTACTTAAATATATACATCAGAAGGGGAACGGTAATGGGGTGTCAGACGCTGCCAAGTATTGTGACTCGTCACACGGTGTCCTTTCTTCGCGTGGACGAAGTGGCCCGTGACCCGTCCGTGCGGCTTCAGTTGGATTCTGAAAAACCGGTGGTACAGCCTCACCAAGAAGCAATGGTTCCGACGTGAGCTCGGGTCGGCGCTCCTACTGGATTGTTGGGTAATACTGATGTTGGGAGTGCGTGTCGATAGCCGAGGTTGGGCCTCTTCGTCGTTGGGGCCTGGGTCGGTCTCTTTCTGGCTGGTGACCATCGGGTGAGCACCTAGTGTCGACCACGGGTTGACCGGTTCGTACTCGGACCTCGGAGGGGTGTCCAGTGTGATACAAGTCCTGCCTGCGTGGATCCTCCGTAGGACAGGCGGAAGTATGACCACTGACATGATAACTGACTAACGCCCAGCGTCGATGGTACGTAATCCGATTGTTTTCCCCTGTTTGTAGGGTTTGTCCCTCTGACGATTGCTCCTCTAAAGGACCGGAGGCGACCACCTCCATGCTGCGGGGCTGGATCGGGGTGTCGGGTTGGTTCATCTCCTGCTGTGCACCAGGTACGATGAGTACTACTGCTTCTTGTTCCTTCTCACATATGGAGACCATCTCGTCAGCAATCTGGGCTATATTTGCCTCATAATCATCATTTTCTTTACTTGGTTTCGACATGCTGTGAAAAATAAGATATTTTAAAACTTCCCTGTACTCTGAGTTGCCCTAACGAGACCCTACGAGTGCGATTTACAAACATGATAAGATACAATGTTTAGGTAATTTACGCCGAGTATCGGCGCGAAGCCCCTCTTTAGGAGAGAGGGAGACGTTGGGCAGGCGCACCCACCAACAAGTGGTCCTCCTTGAAAAATCCTTAGTCAGTGGCCTCGTGCGGGCCGTGGGTACGAGGTGTCCCGACGCCGATGTCTTCAGAAGGACTGAGTTCTGGGGTTCGTTGTCATCACCATTGAAGGCCTTCAAGTCAGCTAGGCCTGCGGTACGTCGCTCACGCCCGTGGGCTTCTTGTAGTCTAACGACATTGCTGGAAAGAAACTTGATTATTTTATACGGGCCTTTATACTTAGGCGCCAGTTTTGCGTTGAATCCTTCGTTGGCATCGGATAACCAGTCGTCTTAGATCGTAGTACTTCTGCTGATCCTGGGGGGTATTGCGTTGGCTCTCATGTACCATGCTGGGTGATTCCTTTGGCTTCAAATCCTCCTCACAAACCTCGGCTTCCACCGAAGCCAATCGGGTGTCCATCTTAGGTGCTGGTTCTTTTTCTTCACCAGGCTGGCGGAATAGGTTCTTAAGGACAGCGTCAGGTGCTGAAGGCGGCAAGACTGAGCCCGACTGACATACTGGTTTGTTGCTATGCTGAGAGTCAGAAGTATCCTTGGGCGTAGCGGGCGTTTCTGCAGGAACCAATTGATCTATAAGAGCGTTAGGCTGCGTGTGGTCATCCGCCACTAGCGATGGCTGAATTATAGACTTGACGGGACTGTGGGGCTTATCGAAAGGGGGCAACTGTAACAGATAACCTCCACAACGTATAGAAGTTCCTATGTTCCGAAGGAAATCCACGCATAGAATAAGAGGGTCAATCATCGATGGCATCGCTAACAACGTCATATGTACGGTCTGTGCCCCGAGACTGATGCTTGCCCTGAGAGAACTTTTGATCGCTGCACGAGTAATATCGGCAAGGTTAATATTAGTATGAATGTCTCCAGCAGGGACGAAGCGAAGTGCTGAAGAGCCACTTCCTCGTTTATGAAACTCTTGTTCGCTCCTGAATCCAAGGTAGCCACCATTGGTTTTCTATTGACGAAGACATGAAGCTGGATGCGGTCTTTCTTTAGGAGGAGGGGGTTACTGGGCTGAAGTCCTGGTCTGGTCCCTCCGTCTGGCCCAGATTGAGACGGAGGTTTGGCCCGTTTCCCGAACGACGGCAACATTCGATAGTACGTACCCCCCTTCGTCCGCATTGCCAACAAAACAACACACGGGGCTTCATACATTCTCGTGCGATGTGACCAGCTTCCGCACATTTGCCGCAAGCTGTGCCGGTATCCACGGGTGCTTCGAAGAGTTGACATATAGCAGTCCCGTTTAGGCTGGAAGTTATATGATCAAAGGGCTTATTTTGAACGGCGTTGCGCGGGGTCATCGCTACCTTGCTCCAATCGAATTGTCTCATAATTTACCACCAACTTGGTTAAGCCGGGTAACGTTTGGAAATCATTTCGTCGGGTATACAGCTTGTAGTCTGGTAATAGATTTTCGTAGATCCTGTTGAGTTCCTGTAACGTCGAGTAATGAGCTCTCTTCATCATTAATCGAAGGTCTACTAGATACTCCTTGTATGGTTCCTGATGGCGTTGCTTTCGAGCGCGTATGCTCAAAATAGCGTGGGGGTAGAAAGAACTCTAAGAATTCGGACTTGAAGTCGACCCATGTCATCTCCGGATAGCCGCTGGGTTGCCACCAGCTTTCGGCCCGTCCGGTCAATAGGATGGCTATCATGGGAGGCAGTGTCTCCAAACTCAGACGGTAAGTCGCGGCTCGAGCCTCTATTTGCTCTATGAAATAGATAGGGTCGGTAGATCCGCTAAAGGCAATTCCCCATTTAGTTATACCACTAACCATAGAACACATAGATGGGACAAACTCATGATTTTTTGATTGCAAACGCTAGCCTAGTCATGGAACCCCAGAGAACTTCGGGAAACCCGAACGCTCTCACTCTCAATGAGAGCGTAAAATGGGGAGAGGGCAAAGCAGCTACGAAAAAATTTCAGTCTAGCACAGACTACCGAACGACGAAGGCAGGCCTACGTCGCTTGTGATTTCGTTCTGTCTATGTATGTGTACATTTGTCTGTACATGCTCAGGCTTCGTAGTGTGTGTGTGACGTGAAGTTGTACAACATCGCATTTCAATAGCTCGCTCGACCAAAATTTTTCATTTTCGACAAAACAGCGGCAATGCGAATAGGATATGCCCCTGTCGAAAGAATATCAAGAAATATTGGCATCAGCTACGTATGTATCCCGGTGGCTGTGCCGATAGAGTGTTTGCTTGGCAATAGGAATGTCGCTGGTTCGAATCCCAACTCGATTATCGTTAACGAAGTTTTTTTTTGTCTATTTTTTTTATTTATATAAAAATAAAAAAATAAAAATAAACAAAAGGAAAAAAAAACAAAATGAAAATAAATAAAAAAAAAATCAAAAAGGAACAAAATAAAAAATAGACAAAAAAAAACTTCGTTAACGATAATCGAGTTGGGATTCGAACCAGCGACATTCCTATTGCCAAGCAAACACTCTATCGGCACAGCCACCGGGATACATACGTAGCTGATGCCAATATTTCTTGATATTCTTTCGACAGGGGCATATCCTATTCGCATTGCCGCTGTTTTGTCGAAAATGAAAAATTTTGGTCGAGCGAGCTATTGAAATGCGATGTTGTACAACTTCACGTCACACACACACTACGAAGCCTGAGCATGTACAGACAAATGTACACATACATAGACAGAACGAAATCACAAGCGACGTAGGCCTGCCTTCGTCGTTCGGTAGTCTGTGCTAGACTGAAATTTTTTCGTAGCTGCTTTGCCCTCTCCCCATTTTACGCTCTCATTGAGAGTGAGAGCGTTCGGGTTTTCCCGAAGTTCTCTGGGGTTCCATGACTAGGCTAGCGTTTGCAATCAAAAAATCATGAGTTTGTCCCATCTATGTGTTCTATGGTTAGTGGTTATACGTTCCACGATCGAGGCATAGCTCCCAGTAGTACGGCCAACCATAGATTCATGGACTCGACTCCGCTCACTGGGTTCGATGTTAATCTTTGAGCCAGGCATGCCGAAAGGCGTCGGAGAACCGGAACGAGAACCAGAATGCGATTCCGAACGATAGTTGGTGTCTTGTGGCACCGGTAGTTGAGAAATGATCCCTTCGGGAGTAGGCGACAGTGCTCTGGACTGTGGCTTTACATCTAATTTCTTGTCCCCGGCACTAAATTGGGCTTCGATTTCTGCGAGTCGACTCAATACCTCAGGATGATGATCCTCCCTTGAGGCGAACTCACGGAACCGATTTCTTAAGTCTTCCACTATTCCACCGGTGTCTAATCCGAATTCGTCACAAAGGACTTCCAATTCGGCTTTGCGACGATGATTTATCCAATGAACGCCCATTGCTAGTATGTTAGTAAAGACTCGCAGTCGTAGTATAAGTGATAAACCGCTAAAGGATCTCGGAGTTCGCCCAGTAGGCTACGCGATACTGATTGAAGATGGTCTACGGTAAACCGATAGACTATGATGTGGATATGCGATTTGACCAATGCGTATATGTATATATTTTACTTAATTTTTAATAAATTCTGCTAGGGAGGGGTCAGAAAATATAAAAAATGTATATATGTTTCTTCAAAGAAGAGTAAGAAACGGTGACGGGTAAAGGAGGATTATCGCCGCCGGGGAACTTTCGAGGTGGTTTTTGGTTTAACTATTTTGAACAAAATCTTTGCAATGGTTCAAATGTATATAAGAAAGGTCTTGCCTGTTGGTAGAATTCGATCCAGTTTGTTTATTTAAAATAGGTAAATCCTTGAATGTAGAATATAGTTATTGGGGACGTGATTGATTCTCCCTCGATGTTGTCCAAAGAAAGTAAAAGGTTACTCCGATTACTGTTTAGAATATCCTTGAGAAAATAGTGGTCCTTGCTGCCGAATTTCCTGATGTCCTTTGCATTAATCTCCGTTGTGTCCTTGAAGCTTAGTTCAGCCTGACGATGAATGTCCTTGTCCTATGTCCTTGTTGATCCTTGTCCAGTCGTTGGTCCTTGTCCAGTTGTTAATCCTTGTATTGGTGAGTAGTCCTGATAATGATCCTTGTCCAGTTGCTATCCTTCCGGATTGAAGCAATTTTCCTTCCGATGTTTTCTTGTTGAGTTCCAAACACTGACTGACCTTGCCAGTGCGTATGCTTGGTTTTAAACGGCCCCTTGTGCTTTATTCTTCTGTCTCCTTTACTCTACTGCTGCTTCTTTGGGTGAAAGTGATGGATTTTTAGGTTACCCATGCCCAGGTCCCGTTCAACTCGTAATGCGGTAGGTTACAACCTCACTAATGGCTCTCTGAGAGAGGCTCCTAGACTCGTTCTATCTGCTTCTGGTAACTTTAGCTCTTTTTTTTTCTTGTAAAATTTTATTTCAATAAGACTAATGCGACTCTGTCGATGGCTCCGTTGATGACCCTATTGCTAGCTCTGTCGGTAACTCAGTAGCTGACTACATTAATAATTGTCTCCGAAATATACTGTTGATGAGATTATTAATCCTGTCGGAAACTCTGTTGATGACTCTGCTGATAATTCTGTAGCAACCCTGCCGGAGACTGTGCCGATATTCTTCCTTACCATGACCTGGCTTTGAGCGTGTTCTTAATATATATGTATTATTATATATATTTTTTTTTTTTAACTGATTTCGATGTGTGACTCTGTCGATGGCTCTGTTGATGACTCTATCGTTAGCTCTGTCGGTAACTCAGTAGCTGACTTCATTAATAATTCTCTCCGAACTATGCTGTTGAGGATACTATTAATCCTGTCGAAAACTCTGTTGATGACTCTGCTGATGATTCTGTCGAAACCCTGCCAGAGACTCTGCCGATTTTCTCACCTAGCATGGCATGACTGTGTGCGTGTTATAAATGTATATATAAAATTTTTTTTTAAATTTGTTGCTCTCATTGCAACGAAATCAGTGTGAATGAAGGAATGACAAAAAAAAACGGTTGAATCAAAGCTGTGTGTAAGAGTGAGAGATAAATGGCAAGAGAATGCTCGTAGCTCACACACACGCCGCGAATCAAACGGTGAATTGTCTATTCTCATTCTTACTGGCCGCTCGTGTGTCCCTGTCTCTTTCTCGCATGTAACTGTCGCTTGCAAAGAAAACTAAAAGCGCGTGGCACATCGACAACGTATATGCGACCTTTATATATATATAAAAGAATGTTTAATTCTGAGTGGACTCCGATATATATAGTAATGAATACGCATACATATAAAATTTTCACCCTTATGTGGACTCATATATATATATAAATTAAACACTTCCTTCACTCACGGGTTAAAAAAATGAATTTTTATTTATAAAGTCACTTTTATTACAATACAATATGTTAATATTATAACTGAAAGATGCTGACTTTGGTGAGCGAATTCGGCGGAGTTTAAGCGAAGTTACCGGTTGGTTTGTACTTAGGCTCAAGACTGATTTGCTATGGTTCAATTATGTTGGATGAAGGCTTGGGTAATCGACGTCGTCGCAGGCGGCGGAGTTGGCTGAGTCCAATAGTCCACTTTAAGTGCGTGGGACCATTCTTTGTTTACACAAGTGTTCAGGACCATTCTTTGTTTATTGCCGAAATTTGTGGCGTGATTCTGCGTATGCACCGAACCCGACACCATTCTTCTAAGGCCTGGGAAAATGGGGTGCAGGCTTATTGTTTATCCTAGCGATCGGACTGTTACTTGAGATTGGCGATCATGCGACAAATGGGCATGTGACGATTGAGTGGGGTTGACCAATGGGTATTGCATGTGATGATGAAATAGGGTTGGCCAATGGGCATGCGGTTAATGGGCATGTGTTGACGGACTTGGGTCTATGGCTTCTATGTTATGGTATGAGTTGTGATAGAAGTGCTTAACTCCTCCCCCTTTAAGTGCGGACGTCCTCGGTCGCAACAACATATTGGACGGGCCCGATTGAGACTTCCATTGGTGGACCATGGTTGCCTGTTCCGTGGCTGCAGTATTTTTTAATGATGCAATATGTTATCATCGCAGCTGCTAGAAGAGTTAGAATAACCCAGTTTGACGAAGACATAATCAAGTTGTTTCTTTGGATACGCTCCAGATTATTAGTATTATTGATGTGTAACTCCTTGATCATTTCCAGCGATAGCTTTTCACCTCTCTGCTGCTTATTTGATAGTAACTGTAACAGCGGTGGTTGAACCTCGGCTTCAAAGCGTGTCTTCACAATATACCAGGAGTCTTCTATAATGACTGTCGCGTTTTCCGCTTGGATTATGAAGGTGCCTTCTAGGGTGATGTTTTCTCCATTGATGCTGACGTCTCCTTGGAATTGGTTCAGCAGCAAGGTACCGGGCATTATTTCCGAATGAGATTTTACGTGCTGATTGTTGATGATCTTACATTGGGGATTCCTTCTTTGCAAGTAGGCTCCTATACATTTACTGTTTTCTAAATTAGTCAGATCTTCCAGTTTACAAATTGTCTTACGATTATGAATTTTACAATTACTCTTATTGGTTAACCCGAAATATTTCTTGTTACATTTCATGATGTTTTCATAGTCTATTTCTTCTATAAATTTTTGATATTTAATTGGTATTGCTAGGATTTGTTTACAAATTTCATTAATTACTCTGGGAAGGCTAACAATATAAAGGAGTGATTTACCATTTGAGGCTACACTGACCTCAGCAAACTCTATTAATTCTTCAATGTTTATAAATGTTAAACTTTCTTCTTTAATTGTTTCGATGAAATCTATTTCGGTAGAGGATAATATTAGTGAATTTACTGTATTGGCCTTGGCCCAATCGATTGCATAGATAATATTTGTTATTTTTTCTCTTAGGAGACTCAATTTAAATTTGGTTATTTCAATTTCTTTTGACTTATTGTTAGATTCGGGTTTACCTCTAATTAATATGGTATTAGTTATTTTAATTAAATCATTTATCTTATTTTCTATTAGATTATTAATTACGACCTGCCGATTATTGTTTACCAATTGTTCATTGATCTTATTTACCACAATCATATGATCTTCATGATCAGGTGTGCCCGCTAACCATTTCCACGCCGTGCCAAGTATATCAAGCGATCTTTGTTTCTAAACTTCATCGGCTGAAGCCTCCTCAGTTCATTCTGTATCCGCGTTATCTCATAGGCCAAAAAAGGCTGATACGGACTTAGGTTTGTCGAATTTTTGACGACTTCTTTTAAAACGGATATGGACATTTGATATTTTTCTAGTTCGATGACATGGACGATTTTAAAGGTTCCATTCTGGCGCGCGGCTAACCCGGTTTCCAACATGACCACTCTTGACTTAGTGTAGTCTAATATGGTTGTGTGACCCCAGCAAAGTGGTAACATAAGCAATCTGTCGGAAGAGGATGTTTATCAATATTTCAAGTGGTTTTTATGAACTATCCTGCCTGACCTGGTTTTAATTTTGGTATTAAGATCTTCGGCTACTATTTCTTTTTGTATCTAGACGTTAGTTTCGAACCTAATCGTTTATTAATCCTAACGTAGATGGTTTCTTCTGGATCGTAAATTTTTATGGGTTTTTTTGTTTCGTTATGGTACCCTAGGTCTTTGTTTTGTTTCTTTAAGATGTTTTCCGAAATCTTTTCCCTTTCGAGTGCTAATTTTTCTGGTGTTTGGATTAAATTTGTTGCGAAAAATGCTTCTATTGGCTTTTTATTGGTTGTACTGTGGATTGTTTTATTGTATTCATCTACAGCCTTGAATATTAAATCCTCAAATTCCATTTCGGGGTGCTCTAACTTCAAGCATCTCATTATTTCCGTATATGTGGAATGAAATCTTTCTATTTGGCCGTTGCTGGATGAAGTATAAGGTGGGGTAGTGTGGACTTGTATCCCTAACTGATTATTTAAAAGAAATTTGATTGATGCAGAATTTAAAGCTTTTTCGTTATCCATTACCACGGTTTTCGTCATACCGAAGGCTATCAATAACTCACGTAAGGGCACTTTAAGATGTTCTGCTGCTTTTGAGTTTACGAGTTTAACTTGCGCATACTTAGAAAATTTGTCTATGGCTGTTAGAATGATCTTATTTTGGGTGGAATATAAATCTATATGAATTATTTCGCCTGGATATGTCGGAATAGGGGTTAGTTGTATTTCTTGATTCGGAGGGTGTCGTTGATACTTCGAGAGTTTACATGTTTGGCAAGAGTTTACTATTGCTTCTACTTTTTTCTTCATACCTGGGAAAAAATACTCAGATAAAATTTGCTTTTTATTTTCGATGGAATTTCTATGTGCTCTAAGGTGTTCTTTAATTATGATTTCTTGTTCTTGGGTCTGATCATGGACATCTACAGTTTGGATTTGTGTGAATCTTGCCTTGTAATTCCTAAAATGCTCCGGAAATATTTGTTGAATTTTACCCATGATACTTTCGGAAGTGAAAATACCATTTACTATTCTCGGATCCATCTTTTCTTTTAAAATAGTTACAAGATCGTTTTCAGAATAATTACTTCTCACTATTGTATGTCTGTGGTATGTGGGGAATGGTATTTCGAAAGTGGTGGATTCGTTATCACCAGTGAGGATAAACAATTGGTTTTTAAAGACATTGATGGGTACTTCCATTGCTGGAATGAGTTCATGCCCTGAGCTTTCATCACTGTGGACTGTAGCTGACGTACTACTAGCATTTATGTTAGTAGGGTTCCTAGAGAGTGCGTCTGCTACGACATTTGAGCTACCCGGTTTATATTTCAACTCGTAGCTGAGTCCAATAGTCCACTTTAAGTGCGTGGGACCATTCTTTGTTTACACAAGTGTTCAGGACCATTCTTTGTTTATTGCCGAAATTTGTGGCGTGATTCTGCGTATGCACCGAACCCGACACCATTCTTCTAAGGCCTGGGAAAATGGGGTGCAGGCTTATTGTTTATCCTAGCGATCGGACTGTTACTTGAGATTGGCGATCATGCGACAAATGGGCATGTGACGATTGAGTGGGGTTGACCAATGGGTATTGCATGTGATGATGAAATAGGGTTGGCCAATGGGCATGCGGTTAATGGGCATGTGTTGACGGACTTGGGTCTATGGCTTCTATGTTATGGTATGAGTTGTGATAGAAGTGCTTAACTCCTCCCCCTTTAAGTGCGGACGTCCTCGGTCGCAACAACATATTGGACGGGCCCGATTGAGACTTCCATTGGTGGACCATGGTTGCCTGTTCCGTGGCTGCAGTATTTTTTAATGATGCAATATGTTATCATCGCAGCTGCTAGAAGAGTTAGAATAACCCAGTTTGACGAAGACATAATCAAGTTGTTTCTTTGGATACGCTCCAGATTATTAGTATTATTGATGTGTAACTCCTTGATCATTTCCAGCGATAGCTTTTCACCTCTCTGCTGCTTATTTGATAGTAACTGTAACAGCGGTGGTTGAACCTCGGCTTCAAAGCGTGTCTTCACAATATACCAGGAGTCTTCTATAATGACTGTCGCGTTTTCCGCTTGGATTATGAAGGTGCCTTCTAGGGTGATGTTTTCTCCATTGATGCTGACGTCTCCTTGGAATTGGTTCAGCAGCAAGGTACCGGGCATTATTTCCGAATGAGATTTTACGTGCTGATTGTTGATGATCTTACATTGGGGATTCCTTCTTTGCAAGTAGGCTCCTATACATTTACTGTTTCTAAATTAGTCAGATCTTCCAGTTTACAAATTGTCTTACGATTATGAATTTTACAATTACTCTTATTGGTTAACCCGAAATATTTCTTGTTACATTTCATGATGTTTTCATAGTCTATTTCTTCTATAAATTTTTGATATTTAATTGGTATTGCTAGGATTTGTTTACAAATTTCATTAATTACTCTGGGAAGGCTAACAATATAAAGGAGTGATTTACCATTTGAGGCTACACTGACCTCAGCAAACTCTATTAATTCTTCAATGTTTATAAATGTTAAACTTTCTTCTTTAATTGTTTCGATGAAATCTATTTCGGTAGAGGATAATATTAGTGAATTTACTGTATTGGCCTTGGCCCAATCGATTGCATAGATAATATTTGTTATTTCTTCTCTTAGGAGACTCAATTTAAATTTGGTTATTTCAATTTCTTTTGACTTATTGTTAGATTCGGGTTTACCTCTAATTAATATGGTATTAGTTATTTTAATTAAATCATTTATCTTATTTTCTATTAGATTATTAATTACGACCTGCCGATTATTGTTTACCAATTGTTCATTGATCTTATTTACCACAATCATATGATCTTCATGATCAGGTGTGCCCGCTAACCATTTCCACGCCGTGCCAAGTATATCAAGCGATCTTTTGTTTCTAAACTTCATCGGCTGAAGCCTCCTCAGTTCATTCTGTATCCGCGTTATCTCATAGGCCAAAAAAGGCTGATACGGACTTAGGTTTGTCGAATTTTTGACGACTTCTTTTAAAACGGATATGGACATTTGATATTTTTCTAGTTCGATGACATGGACGATTTTAAAGGTTCCATTCTGGCGCGCGGCTAACCCGGTTTCCAACATGACCACTCTTGACTTAGTGTAGTCTAATATGGTTGTGTGACCCCAGCAAAGTGGTAACATAAGCAATCTGTCGGAAGAGGATGTTTATCAATATTTCAAGTGGTTTTTATGAACTATCCTGCCTGACCTGGTTTTAATTTTGGTATTAAGATCTTCGGCTACTATTTCTTTTTTGTATCTAGACGTTACTTTCGAACCTAATCGTTTATTAATCCTAACGTAGATGGTTTCACCTGGATCGTAAATTTTTATGGGTTTTTTTGTTTTGTTATGGTACCCTAGGTCTTTGTTTTGTTTCTTTAAGATGTTTTCCGAAATCTTTTCCCTTTCGAGTGCTAATTTTTCTGGTGTATGGATTAAATTTGTTGCGAAAAATGCTTCTATTGGCTTTTTATTGGTTGTACTGTGGATTGTTTTATTGTATTCATCTACAGCCTTGAATATTAAATCCTCAAATTCCATTTCGGGGTGCTCTAACTTCAAGCATCTCATTATTTCCGTATATGTGGAATGAAATCTTTCTATTTGGCCGTTGCTGGATGAAGTATAAGGTGGGGTAGTGTGGACTTGTATCCCTAACTGATTATTTAACAGAAATTTGATTGATGCAGAATTTAAAGCTTTTTCGTTATCCATTACCACGGTTTTCGTCATACCGAAGGCTATCAATAACTCACGTAAGGGCACTTTAAGATGTTCTGCTGCTTTTGAGTTTACGAGTTTAACTTGCGCATACTTAGAAAATTTGTCTATGGCTGTTAGAATGATCTTATTTTGGGTGGAATATAAATCTATATGAATTATTTCGCCTGGATATGTCGGAATAGGGGTTAGTTGTATTTCTTGATTCGGAGGGTGTCGTTGATACTTCGAGAGTTTACATGTTTGGCAAGAGTTTACTATTGCTTCTACTTTTTTCTTCATACCTGGGAAAAAATACTCAGATAAAATTTGCTTTTTATTTTCGATGGAATTTCTATGTGCTCTAAGGTGTTCTTTAATTATGATTTCTTGTTCTTGGGTCTGATCATGGACATCTACAGTTTGGATTTGTGTGAATCTTGCCTTGTAATTCCTAAAATGCTCCGGAAATATTTGTTGAATTTTACCCATGATACTTTCGGAAGTGAAAATACCATTTACTATTCTCGGATCCATCTTTTCTTTTAAAATAGTTACAAGATCGTTTTCAGAATAATTACTTCTCACTATTGTATGTCTGTGGTATGTGGGGAATGGTATTTCGAAAGTGGTGGATTCGTTATCACCAGTGAGGATAAACAATTGGTTTTTAAAGACATTGATGGGTACTTCCATTGCTGGAATGAGTTCATGCCCTGAGCTTTCATCACTGTGGACTGTAGCTGACGTACTACTAGCATTTATGTTAGTAGGGTTCCTAGAGAGTGCGTCTGCTACGACATTTGAGCTACCCGGTTTATATTTCAACTCGTAGTTGTATTCCTCCAGGTAACTTTTCCATTTCTTCAGCTTTATGTTGTTATTTTTTGGGCTGAGAGCATAAGTGAGAGTCTGGTGGTCGGTGTAAATGATCACCTTGGACTTGCCGTATACATACATTCTTAGCTTATCCAATGCCCATACTATTGCTAGCATTTCTCTTTCATTTGTGGCATAGTTTTCTTCAGCTTTGGATAACGCACGGGAAAGAAATGTAATGGGTCTCCCATTCTGTTCTAGAGAAGCTCCTAGTGCGATGTTTGAGGCATCGGTGGTTAGATGGAACTCTTGTTTAAAGTCAGGGTATGCTAGCATAACGTCTTGTGACACTAATGCATTTTTCACTTTCTCAAAGGCATCGGTTTCGGCTTCACCGAATCGGATTTCGATCTTACTTGAGACATTTTTCTTCATTTCATGGCTCTGCCATGTTCTCCTCTCAATAACGCAGTCAAGGGTCTAGCTAATTTAGCAAAATCTTTGATAAATCTTCTGTAATAACTAGCTAATCCCAGGAAGGACCTTAGTTGTTTTAGGTTCTTTGGTATAGGGAACTTTTTAATGGCTTGGATTTTCTCTGGATTGGTTTTAACTCCTTCCCTAGAAATTACTACGCCTAGGAAGTCAACGCTATGTCTTAGGAATTTGCATTTATCTACTTGGACCTTCATATTTGCCTTGGACAAGGTAGAAAATACCAAAGCTAGATGTCGGAAATGCTCTTCCTCTGATTTACTGAATATTATTATGTCGTCGATGTAGACGTAACAGATCTTTCCAATGAGATCTCTCAAAATATCATCGAGAGCTCTTTGGAATATTGATGGGGAATTCTTTAGGCCGAAGGGGAGTCTCGTGAACTCGTATTTCCCTCCATTCACGGCGAATGCCGTTTTTTCAATATCAGATTCCTTAAGGGAAATCTGATGAAATCCGCTCTTTAGATCAAGAACAGAGAAATACTTATTGTTGCCCAACTGCGCAACCATTTCTCCGATTTCGGGGATAGGATACCTATCCGAAACTGTAACTGCATTGAGCTTTCTATAATCTATGACCATCCTATATTGCTTATTCCCAAGGCTGTCACTCTTTTTAGGGACTATCCACACAGGGGAATTATAGGGCGACTGTGAGGGTCGTATTATACCATCTCGTAATAATTCTTGTAGCTGGTCTTCTACTACTTCTCTTAGAGAGGCTGGATATGGGTAATGCTTGGTGTAGACTGGAGTGTCTGTTGTCGTTCGGATTTCTCCTTGGACATTAGTAGCATAAGTCAATTTTTATTTGGGTCCGCGAATAGCGATTTGTACTCCTCTTGGAGCGCCTTTAATCCTAATTTCTGCTGATTAGTGAGCTCATCTGATTTGAGGGTATGGACCTAATGGGCTCGCATCTGCTTTACTTTAACAACATGAGAGTTGTTGACGTATAGTAGATCTTTCCCTACATCAGTGATAGCGTTTAGCTCTCTTAGTGAGTCATTACCTAGAATTCCGTGGAACGGATTCAGATTAGGTAATAGGAAGAATGTTATTGGTTTATTGGGTTCGTTAAATAAACCCAAATGGATATGGCTGGTTATTAAAATGCGACCGCTTACGGTGTTCGCGTAAAACTTGTGTTCATTCGTTTTGATATTTTTTGCTATTTCTGGTTGGACATAGTTCTTGTTCGAGCCGGTATCTATTAAGAAATTGTATGAGGTTCCGTCTTTGTCCCGGACAACAAAGTACGGCAAAGAGGAACACTTTAACCTAAAAAATTAACGGTGTCCTCGATTTGTGGTTGTTGAGACTCCTGTGGTTGTGGTCTGGTTTCCTCTTTGTGCTGTGGGACTAACTCTGAGTTGTCTCCTTGTGAGGTAAAATATTGCTCCTGCTGTTGATATTGTTGAACCTCAGAATATGGGACTGATTCAAAAGGGTCTTCTTGGCCCTGATAAGCAGCCTGATAATCGGACATATCGGAGTAATGCTCTCCTTGAGGCGGTATGGTGATATATTGTTCACCTGACGGACCGGTTTCGATATGGAATTGCCTCTGCACTTTATTGGGAAAATTTACGGTGGACTGGTTTACTCTCTTGGGAGCAAATTGTTGTGGTAAATTAACATTCGGTTTATTCATGTAGTTAACTTTTTTGGTTAAAATAGAGCCGTCGACATCCATTGGAGTTGGTGCCGGCTGAGGTTTCGGGGCAAATGGCCTCGGTGGTGCGTTGAAAAATACGGGGTTATTAGATTGAGGGAATCTATTTTGTGGAATGAACACGTTTTGCATGGGTTTCTGATTATAAAAGTTGTTGTTGTTGTAAGGTTTGGGTGGAATTGCTGGTATGAACGATCGTTGAGGTTGCACGTTAATTTTAGCATACTGTTGGGGTTTTGGTCCTACAGGTGGGCGAATGTCACGATGGCCGATAATGTTTCTAGCCCTCTTATTATCCAACATATTGCACAATTGCAATGCATGCCTCAGATCTGTAGGTTCAGCTAAGCTCATTCTGTCTGAGAGATCTCCGTTCAGACCTCTGATGAAGGTATCTAGAGCCCTATCTCTGACCTGTTTAGCCATGGCTTCCATAGTCTCGGGAGAATAACCCATCGTTTCGATTTGGTCTAGTATTAGCGACATCTGTTGGTGAACTGCGAAGTAGAAGTCATGAATGGAGGTGCCCTTCTGGGTCATGGTAAACAGCTGATATTCTAAAGTGCTTAAATCTCGTCTGTCCGTGTACTCAGTTAACAAACACTGCGAGATTGCGCCCCAATGTAATGCGGTGCGATAGACTTTCAACAATGTATTGGCATGGCCTGTAATTTTTCCTCGAATGGTCATAAGAATTGCATAGTATTTGGGTGTTCCCTGAATGGGGGCATACAATTCCATCAATTTTGTGGCGGTAGTAAACCATGTTGAGAAATCCTCACGGCTACCTGAGAATTTGTCAAGATTCTTTACGATGTCTGGCACTTTATCTAGTTCATGCCAATCATCCTGAACGCCAGCTGCCTGGTCCCTAAAGGGTATATGTCCTGACTGAGAATGATTTAATTGTTTCACTATTTCCTGTAACTGAGACGACAAAATTGTCTGGATAGCTACATCTAGTCCCTGAATTGACAGTGCTTCGATTCTATTTGCGGTTGATGCACTTGAGGTGGATGCTGCCTGGGAATCAGAACCTGCTGCATGAATACCACCCTGCTGAAGGACTGCGGCTTTAACCCAGTTGTCTTTAGTCATTTTGGAAATGGATTGTTTTTTTAATTAGGGTTAATTCAAGGTGTTACGGTATCGCGAATACGAAAAATATAATCCGCGAAAATTTAATTTTTTGTTTATATTGATAAAAAATTAATTTGAGGTGTTACGGTATCGCGAATACGAAAAATATAGTCCGCGAAAATTAAATTTTTTGCTTATATTGATAAAAATATAGCGGTATGTCCGCTAATCTTGGATTGATAGAAATATAGCGGTATGTCCGCTAATCTTGGATGGAAATGGCTTGTGGTATTATACAAAATTTTCAATATTATGTGGTTATCTTTTATAAAAATATTTTTTCCAAAATTTCAAAATTATTTTCTCTACCTTTTTTTTTTAATATTACTTATTAATTTTTTCTTAACTTTTCATTATTTTCTTTTTTCTTTTTTGAATATTACTTATTATTATTTTCTTTCTTAATTTTTCATTATTTTCTTTTTCTTTTTCGAGTGGGAAAAAAATTTAATTAAGGATTTTATATAAAAAAAATTTTTTGCTTCTTGATATTGATTCACAAAATTTTTTCACCCACTGTGTTTTCACAACAAAAATTTTATTTCGGTTTTCTTTTGCTTAAGTTTATTTTACTTAACTTACATTAATGCTATCATCCTCGGTGCTTTTTACTGATCGGTTTGTAGGAGGTCTCGCTTTTCCAACGTCGAAGGTACTAACTCTCCTGGGCAAACACTTTTGGGTTTTCAGTTTTCCTCCGAACTAGTCTTAGAGGAATTCGCAGCGATTAAAATGACCCTGTCTGATTCGTGGTATAGTTCGATATAGTGTTTTTGTTTCACTGACTCTAAAGGCCTTTAACGCGTTTTTTGGTCACGAATCACTGGTATCTTTCACTAACTCACGATCACGTTGTATTTAGCAGGGTGCCTGCTCGGGCGCCAATTAAACACTTCCTTCACTCACGGGTTAAAAAAATGAATTTTTATTTATAAAGTCACTTTTATTACAATACAGTATGTTAATATTATAACTGAAAGATGCTGACTTTGGTGAGCGAATTCGGCGGAGTTTAAGCGAAGTTACCGGTTGGTTTGTACTTAGGCTCAAGACTGGTTTGCTATGGTTTAATTATGTTGGATGAAGGCTTGGGTAATCGACGTCGTCGCAGGCGGCGGCGTTGGCTGAGTCCAATAGTCCACTTTAAGTGCGTGGGACCATTCTTTGTTTACACAAGTGTTCAGGACCATTCTTTGTTTATTGCCGAAATTTGTGGCGTGATTCTGCGTATGCACCGAACCCGACACCATTCTTCTAAGGCCTGGGAAAATGGGGTGCAGGCTTATTGTTTATCCTAGCGATCGGACTGTTACTTGAGATTGGCGATCATGCGACAAATGGGCATGTGACGATTGAGTGGGGTTGACCAATGGGTATTGCATGTGATGATGAAATAGGGTTGGCCAATGGGCATGCGGTTAATGGGCATGTGTTGACGGACTTGGGTCTATGGCTTCTATGTTATGGTATGAGTTGTGATAGAAGTGCTTAACTTATATATATATATATATATATATATATATATATATATATATTAATAAATGTGCATACATATATATATATATATTTTAATATTTCCCCCATAATACTCATCAAGGTCCCTGCTCGGGCGCCATCTGTAAGGAAGCTCTGGCTGGGGTACATTTCTCAGTCCCAGAATCCAGTCTACAGAACATTTATTTGATCTGGAGACCCCGGTGAGTATTAGGATTGGTGACTGAGACCACATGAAGGGGGGAAAAGGGAAGGGAAAGGAGTAGGAGGAGAGTCCAAGAGGAGTAGCAACGACTGATCTCGTCTGCCAAGCGAAGCCCGCTTGACCAAGATCCGTTGCCTCTTGGACGGGAGAGGGAAGCAGGAAAGGGAATGTTAGTGTGGTTATGGGAAAGGGATGGTGAAGAGGAACTGCAACGACTGATCTCGTCTGCCAAGCGAAGCCCGCTTGGCCAAGATCCGTTACCTCCTCACATTGAGTGACTAAGCCTAGGGACCAGCGACTGACTTCGTCTGCAGGAGAATAACCCATCCTGTCGAAGTCCGCTGGTCCTTCGGCTCCACTCAAATGGTTAAGTGGCCAAGGAGAATGGAAGGGATAGGGTATACCTAGATTCAGTGCCGAATAAAGAAATAATGCCGGGTGGGTTAAATGATCATATTATAACGTTTTATTAATAATTAATTAATCCTAAACATATTTGGAAATCTGGGTTCCTACCGCACTCAAGTAAAAATAAAGGGGAACTTTGGTCATGGGCTCACCTGTTAATCCTGAAGGATCTCTCGCTGGTACTCGGTCTCTAGTCTTGGTTTTACTTGGTTACACTTGTTGCTTTGCACTCACTGTTTCACAATGTGACTGATTACTCTCATGGCTACTGGCGAAGTGATTTTCTCCTAATTCTAACTCGCTGTCGAAACCCACCCTTGCTTTGCCTACTTATGTCCTAACGGTGAAAACATACGATGCGTCTTGTGCTTTGGCACGCGTGACGATCGCCGTCTCTCTTTTTTTTTACTTTCGATTCTTTGCTTTTCCATTTGGCATCAGCTCGCGTCGCAGCGACCGATGCTGAGAGACGCACCCACTCAGCGACGCGTCGATGCCGCTGCCACGCCAAGTCGTTAGTCAGAAAGAGATAGATTTAGAACATGAGCATCGTCTGTCGAAAAGAACTACAATTAATTCCATGTTGGAACATTTAGATATGCCCTCCATGGGCGTAACGAAAGATAACCAACAAAGGGGCCCTGCATGGGCGTAGTTTACTTAAATATATACATCAGAAGGGGAACAGTAATGCGGTGTCAGACGATGCCAAGTATTGTGACTCGTCACAAATTTTTGCATAAATATTCAATTATTGAGTTTCTATATTCTGTTCCCATGTCCGAAATGAAAGTCTTCATTGGACCGTACTGCAGAATGGAATCTTCAAATATAGCTTTCGCTACTGTTTTTGCACTTTTGTCTTTTATTGGTATTATTACAAGATATTTAGTTAGACCGCAGACTAAGGTTACTGCGTATTCCGTTCCGTGTTCTGATTTTGGGAGTGGACCGATCGTATCCACAATTACCCTGTCGAAAGCCAGTTGTGGCGTTTCAGTTATGATTAATGGAGTTTTTGTGTGCTTTGTTATTTTGCTTGTTGACACTTATTCCATTTTTTTATATATTGAGATATATGCCTTTTGATTTTGGCCATAGTTCTTAATATTCCAGTATGACCTCCTTGTATGGGATCATCGTTGAACGTAAGCAGCATTGCTTCTTTTTCTTTATCGTTATTTGATAATAAGGTCACCGGCTTAAGTAGCGCTACTCTTAATAATTGTAAAATCTTATTGCCCATATTTTTAAAAGATTCTATTGAGATAGTTTCAAAGATCTTTTCGCTCGGTGCCACTTTGACTTGACCTAAGTCGAGAATTCCATTGGTATACATATCGCAAATGTCAATTCTTGCTATAACTTTCTTGCCATGTTTAAATGTGGTTAAAGAATCAGTTATTCGCAAGGTCACTACTTTTTGTACTTCGTCGTTTACAATGACGTCATACACATTGGGCTTAGAAGCATTAAGAGATTGCTTTTGCAACTCTTTTATATTATTTTCTTTTTCTTTTCCTGCGCAGGAATTTGACTGTTTACTTTGATTTCTGGTAGTGACTCTCAGAATTTTGTGACTGGTTGGTATATTTTGTAAGTCCTGTATAGTTATTCTCGATAGCGCGTCGGCTACGAAATTATCTTTTCCCTTTTTAGTTATTATAATAACCACGACCATTGCCTCTGCGATAATTATATTTGATATTATAATTACCACGGTTTCTTTGGGCATAATAGATGGTATTATTTTGGAAGCTTTCTGTGGATCCCGACTCTACTGAAAGAGTGGTAAATCTAGTGATTGCTTCTTTAGCTGATTGAAAGTGTCCCGATTCTATTAATAATTGGACTCTTGGACTTTTGGTATGACCTACCATGGCATTTACTGCCACTTTGGTAGTATATTTTATTGCTTCCTCACTTGGAAGACCATCGGAAATATATTCGCCTTTAAGGGCGTCGGTCAACTCAGTAATTTCGTTTGTGTATAAAACACAGTTATTGGGGTTTCTCTGCAGATTTTTAATTTTTGCTGTTAAGAGATCTACTGATTCACCCTTGAAGATTGTTGATAGTCTTCGTATTACTTCATCAATCGTTTTTTCCGAGCTTAGGGTATTAGCCGCTTAATTTTGATATTATGAGTTCGATGGCTACCGCTTCGTGCGGTTCTTTTATGGTGTAAAGAACGCGAAGCGCTCCAATGAAACCCGGTAGACTTTTAATATCACCATCGAAGTATGGATCTACCCTCGTTTGTGTCATTGTGTTTTCTTTTGGAATGGCTGGTTTGCTATGACTTATTATTGATTTGGTCGCTTAGACCTGTATTTAATTGACAAAATTTTTCTCTTTAAAAAATGTTCATAGTTTGCTACTCTATATCTACTATTTCTACATCTGAGTCTGTTAAATCTATGGGTTCATTATTCGGTTCTGATATATTTATCAGCTCGATTGAGTCCTTGAAAAGTTCGTGTACCCATCCGGCAAGTCTTTTCTTAAAGGAGTCTTGGCTAACAATCTACCGTAACCTACTTTTATGGTTTTTTCCATAAGCTCTACAATTTTTTTTTCAAATTTGTAGTTTTGGGCTATCCAATATCTTATCCTTATATTTGCGATTTGTTTCGCCTGATTGTATCAGGAAATCAAGGAAGGGTATATATTTTTGTAGCCTTTTTGTTTCTGTTTTATTCATGCTTGTTCGATTTATTTATTTTTATTTTTTTTTCTTAATTTTGGAAATTGATATATATATATTTTTTTTTTCTTTTGATAATAATTTTTTGAAATGCACTTTTATTACAATTGATGCATATGTTATTTAGATCTTATCAAGATCATTAGCATGGCTTAAGGCTCTTTTTGTTACACATTTATTGTGTAGTTTGTATGCTTTATATAACACATATGCGCTCATTATTATTACAATTACTAATAAAAGTGCATTTGTTGGTTTTAAATCTACATTCGATGACTCTATTTTATTGATAACGTTAGCAGTGGTGTCCACTGTCTTGGTATCTATTAACCCCATATTGGGTTCATTAAATATGTCATCAAACTTGCTTATTCTATTATCAAACATCCCTTGCAGAGGGTATTATAAAATTGGTCAGATGTTTGTAACGCACAGAAGGAGACGTTTCCGACCCCATAAAGTATATATATTCTTGATCAGCATGAGAAGCTAAGTCGATATAGCCATGTCCGTCTGTCCGTCTGACCGTCTGTCCGTCTGTCCGTCGGTGCGTACGCATTTTACTCAGCCATCTTAAGAGCTATCGGGATGAAATTTTTTTTGGGAGCTTTTTTTTACCCGGGTGAGATAAAGTATGAAAATCTTTGGGATCGGACCACTATATCATATAGCTCTAGAAGAACTAGAAGAAACATTTTTATAAAAATTTGAGTATGCCATGAAATCTACTTATGTGATATAAAACCCCAGAACCCAAAATTTGAATGTGATCGGATAAATATAACACAAGTTACAGTCAATATAATAATCGGCTCTGCTCCCAGCTCTGCCGGCAGCGCTGCTTGCTGTCTACTACGTCTTTCGTCATCAACAGAGTACATACACACACAGACGCAACGCTACATAAAGTGTATGTGTATGCGTGCGTTGCTTTGCTTTGGGAATGAGGGAAGAAGAACAAATTGTAAAAAGAGAGTAAAATTGTTTTGTTTGTATATTGATGAATTGAGTTGCAGAAAACAAACATGTAAAATTATTATTACCTAGGACTGCAAGGGTATATAAACTTCGGCATAGCCGATGTTAGCTTTGATATTTCTTGTTTGATATTTTTTTTTTTTTTTTACACCGGATTTTTTTTTCCATCACTCTACTTACGTTTGTTTATATGTATTTTTCCCATTCATTCTCATGACGCTGCCCAACTTTGGTGTAGTGGGCGGATTGACTACCACACGTAAGTAATGTTCTGCTCAGCAGCTCCAGCGGTCGTTGTTGCCGTTTATGTTCTAGGTCCGCTTTGCCTTCCGGTCACTTTTTATAAGTTAGTGACCACTGTCACGGTCGCCATGTAATAGGTTCGGTGTTGTATCCTTTGAGATGTAGTATTTTGGGTTTTAAAAGTAAGACACAAGCAGGTCTTTTCAGTTTGAGTATGGTTTATTGAATAATTCTTAATTCTATTACAATTGTTCTCTATAGCTAAAACCGCGTAGCTGCGCTGCTGGCAATGCAGGCAGAGGAGCGGTATGCTTATGTATAAACATATTTATGTATAAATGTATGAATGTATAACTTGAAATGTATTACCAGTTATTTGGTATTTTTTCATATATATTAATTGATAAAAATTTTTAACCTATCTTTATGCACTAATTGTTTCTTATTCTTTGAATCCTTAATTAAAATGTTATCCCTATCCTCTTTTTTTTCTATAATGTATGGGCCTAAATACTTAGGTTCTAACTTATGACCCGTATCATTAAGTAATAAAACTTTACCTCCTATTTCTAATTCGATATCTTTTACCTTTCTATCATATATTTCCTTATTCTTTGCTTTATGCTGTTCTAACATAATTCTGGCTCTTTTATAAGCCTGTTCTAATCTAAATTTTGATTCCTTAGCATAATCTTCTATGTTATATAGTGGATTTATATTATCAACACTATTAAAATGTTTGGGTAAGTTCGCAGTTTTACTAAATACCAACTCATATGGACAATAATCATGTGCCATTGAGGGTGTTGTATTAAAACAATATGCGAAGTATCGTATCCATACGTCCCAGTCAGTTTTGTGAACTGAAATGTATGATCTTAAATATTCATTGAGTGTTCGGTGGCTTCGCCCCACAGTGCCTACAGTTTGGTGATGATGTGCAGTTGAAGTTATCTTTTTAATTTGCAAGTTTTTGCATAAATCTTCAATTATTGAGTTTCTATATTCTGTTCCCATGTCCGAAATGAACGTCTTCATTGGACCGTACTGCAGAATGAAATCTTCAAATATAGCTTTCGCTACTGTTTTTGCACTTTTGTCTTTTATTGGTATTATTACAAGATATTTAGTTAGACCGCAGATTAAGGTTACTGCGTATTCATTTCCGTGTTCTGATTTTGGGAGTGGACCGATCGTATCCACAATTACCCTGGCGAAAGCCAGTTGTGGCGTTTCAGTTATGATTAATGGAGTTTTTGTGTGCTTTGTTATTTTTGCTTGTTGACACTTATTACATTTTTTTATACATATATTGAGATATATGCCTTTTGATTTTGGCCATAGTTCTTAATATTCCAGTATGACCTACTTGTATGGGATCATCGTTGAACGTAAGCAGTATTGCTTCTTTTTCTTTATCGTTATTTGATAATAAGGTCACCGGCTTAAGTAGCGCTACTCTTAATAATTGTAAAATCTTATTGCCCATATTTTTAAAAGATTCTATTGAGATAGTTTCAAAGATCTTTTCGCTCGGTGCCACTTTGACTTGACCTAAGTCGAGAATTCCCTTGGTATACATATCGCAAATGTCAATTCTTGCTATAACTTTCTTGCCATGTTTGAATGTGGTTAAAGAATCAGTTATTCGCAAGGTCACTACTTTTTGTACTTCGTCGTTTACAATGACGTCATACACATTGGGCTTAGAAGCATTAAGAGATTGCTTTTGCAACTCTTTAATATTATTTTCTTTTTCTTTTCCTGCGCAGGAATTTGACTGTTTACTTTGATTTCTGGTAGTGACTCTCAGAATTTTGTGACTGGTTGGTATATTTTGTAAGTCCTGTATAGTTATTCTCGATAGCGCGTCGGCTACGAAATTATCTTTTCCCTTTTTAGTTATTGTAATAAACACGACCATTGCCTCTACCGCGATAATTATATTTGATATTATAATTACCACGGTTTCTTTGGGCATAATAGATGGTATTATTTTGGAAGCTCTGTGGATCCCGACTCTACTGAAAGAGTGGTAAATCTAGTGATTGCTTCTTTAGCTGATTGAAAGTGTCCCGATTCTATTAATAATTGGACTCTTGGACTTTTGGTATGACCTACCATGGCATTTACTGCCACTTTGGTAGTATATTTTATTGCTTCCTCACTTGGAAGACCATCGGAAATATATGCGCCTTTAAGGGCGTCGGTCAACTCAGTAATTTCGTTTGTGTATGAAACACAGTTATTGGGGTTTCTCTGCAGAT
This sequence comes from Drosophila willistoni, assembly GCF_018902025.1. Taxonomy (NCBI): domain Eukaryota; kingdom Metazoa; phylum Arthropoda; class Insecta; order Diptera; family Drosophilidae; genus Drosophila; species Drosophila willistoni. Next base: position 5,646 of record NW_025814571.1, on the reverse strand, counting down.
TTTTAATTTTTGCTGTTAAGAGATCTACTGATTCACCCTTGAAGATTGTTGGTAGATTCTTCGTATTACTTCATCAATCTTTTTTTCCGAGCTTAGGGTATTAGCCGCTTAATTTTGATTTTATGAGTTCGATGGCTACCGCTTCGTGCGGCTCTTTTATGGTGTCAAGAACGCGAAGCGCTCCAATGAAACCCGGTAGACTTTTAATATCACCATCGAAGTATGAATTCTACCCTCGTTTGTGTCATTGTGTTTTCTTTTGGAATGGCTGGTTTGCTATGACTTATTATTGATTTGGTCGTTTAGACCTGTATTTAATTGACAAAATTTTTCTCTTTTAAAAAATGTTAATAGTTTGCTACTCTATATCTACTATTTCTACATCTGAGTCTGTTAAATCTATGGGTTCATTATTCGGTACTGATATATTTATCAGCTCGATTGAGTCCTTGAAAATTTCGTGTACCCATCCGGGCACCTCTTTTCTTAAAGGAGTCTTGGCTAACAATCTACCGTAAGCTACTTTTATTGTTTTTTCCATAAGCTCTACAATTTTTTTTCAATTTTGTAGTTTTGTTTCGCCTGATTGTATCAGGAAATCAAGGAAGGGTAAATATTTTTGTAGCCTTTTTGTTTCTGTTTTATTCATGCTTGTTCGATTTATTTATTTTTATTTTTATACCCTTGCAAAAAGGGTATATTAATTTTGGTCACAAGTGTGCACCGCATAGAAGGAAGCATCTCCGACCATATAAAGTATATATAATTAAATATTCGATTTTCTCGATAAGGAAAAAAAAGATATTTTTCGTGAGTTAAGCAACGTACTTTATTATTTGAAAGAAAACTTAGAACTGATTACAAAAATGTCTTATGGTTATATTTATAGCTAAATTTGGGAGCCCTTTGGTGGCGTGGTTGATATTTCGACGATTTGATTGGTCCGATTTTAAGTGCTGAGTTAGCGTTCTCACGCCTTTGGTTGTTAGGGGGACAATTATTATTTCAAGTGTTCAATTGTTTATGTTAGTTTTTATGGATTAGCGTTCATACGCTTTGGTTTTGAGGGGGACAATTATTACTTCAAGTGTTCGATTGTTTATGTTAATTTTTATGGATTAGCGTTCATACGCTTTGGTTTTGAGGGGGACAATTGTTTATAAAAACGGATGTTTACTTTAACGTTATGAATTTTAGGGGCCGAAATATTTATATGTTATTGGGTATTGGAGTCGGATATATGACTCCCCCATCCTAAAGAAAATAGCCTGTCCTCAGGCGGATACATTGGGATATGTCTGTGGGACCACGATTGTTATTTGATCGGAAATGCTTAATAATTAATTTTTGTGGCATTGCCTTAAACTTATAGATTAAGTATGTAATCAAACTTATTATAGTAAGTATAAAAGTGGTTAATGTAATAGTTTGAAATGCAGTATAATATTTCGTATGTTCGTTAATTATCTCTTTTGTTTGGATAAAGGAAATAGGTTCTAGCCTGGTGATATTGTTTGTTACATAAATGCTTTGGCTATAGTCAAGTAATGAATTTATTATTGATATTTCGTTTAGTTGTAAGGCACAATCGTAAATTTTTATTATGTTATTGCCTTCTATTATTAATTCGTTGTTTACGCAATTTTGATTAAGTTTAGTTTTTGGTAGATTCCATGTTACAATTATGTTGGTTCAATGTAATTAGTTTGAAAATTCTTATATGTCTTAGTGTATTTACAAGTGGTTGGGATTTGATTTAAAATGCCTATTATACATTCGTTAGTTTCTATTTGTTTTGTGTTTTTATTGAACAAAGTGTTGTTATTAAAATAGTATTTATCGTATGAATTTTCTGTCAAAATATTTTTATTCTCGTCTGGATAAGGAAGTATCTCAAAGATAGGGGTTTTTATTACTTCTTGAGGAATGTTTGAAATGATAAATATCTCGTTTGAACTTGGTTTAAGCCAGGTGGAAGTTTTTGTATTCAATAGTTTTTCCGAATTAACATGACTTAAGTGATTATGTTTTAAAAGTTTTGGGTTGAAAATTCCTAATCTAGTGAGCTGCATGCCCATTTCTATGTCTTCAATGTATTCTGTGAAATGCTCAAAATTAAAGATTAGAACTTCTAATCTTACTGATTTTTCTTTTTCTTCCCTGAGGCTGTTTATTACTTCTAAACCTTTATTAACAGTGTCTATTACGTAATTTAGTTCGTTTGCTTGTACGCTATTGCTTTCAAGATTATTTATTTTTTCTTCTAATTCATCTTTATCTTCCTGATCAAGAGTACCAAAAAGATATTTGTATATTGAACCAATTCCGTTAATTAGTCCTCGTTTGTTACGTTTTACAATGTGTATTCCATTAATTTCCCTACTTAGTTTTTCTGTTAAGTATTGAATATGGATTAGGTTTTTAAATTCTTGTGCTTGTTGCATTAAATTATTATATGTAATGTCTATTAGAGTTAAATTCACTTTTAAATAATGATATTCAAAGTTTGTCGGTAAGTCCATGGTTCCTGTTTTAAATATTAAGTAACCGTTTGGTGCTTTTACTGGGTTTATGTCAATGGATTGACTGCATGTTGATTTTAATGTTAAGAATAGCATGATGCATAAAAAGTCATCTTGTTGACCTGTAATTAATTAATTGTCGTATTTGCTTTTATTAACTTTCTTTTTCTTCTTGAATTTTGATTTGTAGTGTGTAACTTTTTGTCCTCTATTTCTTTCTTCAAAATGTTTCTCGTCTAACTGATTTATTTCTCCTGTCTTTTTGAATGGATTTGTCGTTTTTGACTTTACTAATGGTGCTTGTTTAAATCTAGTGTCGATTTCGAAGTCGTGTCTATCTTCATTTTAATTGTTTATTTGATGTATTTTTCTTGTTTGGGTATTATAGTCGGGGGATCCTGCATAGATAAAAATGTCCGCTGGTGTTCGGTTAGTTGTTTTATGTCTCGTCTTATGGTTGTATACGTAGAGAATTTTTTCAAATTTAAGTAATTTATCTTCGATGTCATTTTCACTATTTATAATTCTGAGTTTTTCATTTACTGTTTTATGGAATCTTTCTACATCTGAGATGCCGTTTTTACTTGATGTGATTTCTAACTTTACATTTTCTTCTTGTAGCCAATTTTTTAGTGCTATACACAGAAATGCTGAATCTTTGTCTGATTTTATTTCTATTGGTTTGCCCATTTCAGTGAATACTTTCATAATTGCTCTCTTGGCTTCTAACCAATCTCTAGACTTTACTTCTACAAGTGTTGCAAATTTCGAGTAAATGTCAATGCATGAGAGGAATTGTAAATTGTCGATCATGTAAAAGTCCATGACGTATTTTTCTCTGATATTAAAAAGTTCTGGTGTTATTTCAAAAGTTAGTTTTGTATTTCTATTTTCTGTCTTTGCGATATTGCATACTGAGCATTCATTAATAATGTTTTGAATTAGGTCTTGAAAATCGGGAAAATAATATTTTTCTTTAAACAAATTAATCGTTTTTTCAATTCCTGGATGTAATAATTCTTTATGTTGTTTTAGGATTATTCTTTAAATTGTGCAAACGTTTGAAGGTCCTCTAACTTAATGCTAGATTTCGAGGTTTTTGTATTTGCGTTTGGTTGTATTATTTCGATAAAAGCTTGTTGGAATATGGGAAAATCTTGTTCATTATGAAAATATAGTACAGTGTTCTTACTGCAAAGATATCTTATGATTATATCCCTTGCGTAAGCATTGGTCATTTCTTTGTATGTTATTTTTATGTTTGTTTTGTAAAAGTAAGTTGTTGTTTCTGCTTTGTCTTCTGAACCTCTAATGAATTCTATTTGTCTGTTGTAATAATTAATGGGTCTTTCTACTATTGGAATGTAGTTTTCATTATCCTCGTGAGCACTATGTATTGTAGCTGCTGTGCTTTCTGTTGATCCTAAAAAGTTTTCATCTATTTTAGCTCTGGAAAGGGCATCTGCTACATGATTTTCTTTGCCAGGTAAATATTTAATTTTGTAATCAAACTCATTTAGTCTTACTTTCCATCTTTGAAGTTTCATATTTGGTTCTTTTATATTGTTGAGCCATACTAAAGGCTTATGGTCGCTTAGAATCTCGAACTTTCTACCGAAAAGGTATGGCCTAAATATTTAGTTGCCCATACAATAGATAGTAATTCCTTTTCTATGGCTGAATAATTAAGTTCGTGTTCGTTAAGTGTTCTACTACCATAAGAAATAGGTCTATGGTCCTGTGAAAGGAACGCACCTAAAGCTATGTTGCTGGCATCTGTGGTTAGGAAAATGGTTTTTTGAATCGGGATATGCAAGTATAGGATCATTCATAAGGAGATATTTTAATTTTTCAAGGATGAAATATAATTTGGGTCGTTTATATTTATTTTAGCTCCTTTCTTTAATCCTAGAGTTAAAGGTTTGCAATATGTGCAAAGTTGGGTATAAATTTCCTGAAGAATCCGCATAATCCTAAGAATGATTTAATTTCTTTTGGAGTTTTGGGTATCGGAAATTTTGAATTGCTTTGACTTTATCTGGGTTAGGTTTTATACCTTCTGTTGTTTTATATGACCAAGGAATGGAGTTTCCTTTTTCATAAATTCGCATTTGTCAAGTTGGAGTTTAAGATTAGCTTCTCTTAGTTTGTTAAATACCTTTCTGAGTGATAGTATGTGTTCCTCCAATGAAGTGGAGTACACAATGATGTATCCAGATAAACAAGGCAATCCTTATAATAAGGTCTTCCAAAAGATTATTCATGCATCTTTGGAATGTTGCCGGGGCATTTTTAAGACCAAATGGCATACGTGTGTATTCGTAATGGCCATGTTTAGTGAGAAAGCTGTTTTTGCAATAGATTCAGGATCCATTTGAATTTGATGAAATCCCTTAGCTAAATCAATGGTGGAAAGTATTGGCATTTTCCTAGTTTGTCGAGAATTTCGTCCATGACTGGAATTGGAAATTTGTCGTCTATTGTGACTTCATTTAGATTTCGATAGTCAATGACTAATCTGAATTTTGTTTCTTGGAAGCATCTCCTTTTTTTGGGACGATCCAAATGGGTGAACAGTAGGGGGAATTCGATTTTCGAATGATACCCTGTTCAATCATTTCATTTATTTGTTTGTTGACTTCCATATCAAATGTTTGGGGATATTTGTATGGTCGTTTATAGATTGGGTCCTCATGTTTTGTATGAATAGAGTGCTTTATTGTACTCGTGAAAGTCAAATTTTCACCTTCGCGGTACTGAATGTCACTGAATTCGTACAAGACCTTTTTTAGTTTTTTGAGTTTCTTCGTTGTTTAAATGGTCGAGTCTATACTCATTGCTTTCTATTATTTCGTTTCAATCGCAAAATTTGTTTCGGGTCCCTTTCTGTGGGTGGGTCCAAAACTTCTATGTTTTGTTCTTCTTCTATTTCTTCAACATCTCTAAAGTAAAATGTATAGTTTCCTAATTTTGCGTATTCTTCTTCATAATTTATTTGTGCTTTGCAGGCTTTTTAGGAAAGTTCTGCCTATCAACATGTCGTATTTATTTGAAAATTTATGGATATAAAATTTTTGTTCTGTCGGACAAAGTTTGCTGGGTGCAAGGAAATAATTTCTTTTAG